>NW_022681473.1:6717737-6842737 GCF_009764315.1 Trachypithecus francoisi
GATTTTATGTATTATATTTTAATTCATTTAAATTTAAATACCCACTTGCGGCTAATGGCTACCGCATTGGACAGGGCAGGGTTAGAGAAGTTTGCCAGGCAAACAGGTGTTGTGTAGAGAGGCAGCCCTGACTGCAATAAGACCAGTAGGAGCAAAGGCCTGGAAATGCAAACTGACCTGGGAAAGTTGGTGGGAGGAGAAGTTTGGAGGAAGGTAGAGACTGGCAGACGCCAGAACTGGGTCCCTGAAGTGCCAGATGAGGGGATCCCAGTGGTCTCCATCCCTCTCACTGGCTTCCTTGCCCTACAGAGCCTGGAGCTGAGGCAGCTAAAGGCATTGAGGATGGGGCCCAAGCACCCAGGGACTCAGAGGCGAGTATGGTCAGCCACCCCATGTCAAAGCTCCCCCTACTCACTGGCCTGGCCACTGCTGTGACACCCATTGCACCCCATTGTGCCCCCCAGGGCCCGGATGGTGCGGGGGAGCTGGGGACTGAGACATGCGCAGTCCACGCCCTCTTCCTCATCCTGCACAGCGGCAACATCCTGGACTCAGGCCCCGGAGACGCCAACTCCAAGCAGGCAGATGTGCAGACACTGAGCTCTGCCTTCGAGGCCGTCACCCGCATCCACTTCCCCGAGGCCTTGGGACATGTGGCGCTGCGACTGGTGCCCTGTCCACCCATCTGCGCTGCCGCCTACGCCCTTGTCTCCAAGTACTAGCCACGGGTGGAAGGACAGGGAACTCCTAGGATCAGGGAGGCCTTGGGGCAGGGGGAAGGGGAAAGGGGTCAGGAAGCCAGACACCTGGGTCAGTCACTGGCATGGCTGGACCTGTTCTGGAGAATAGCTCCATTTCAGTTGCCTCTTGGGGCTAACACTCCCCACAGAGGACCCACAGAGCCAGGGCTTGCCAGCAGGCCCAGGGGACTTGGATGGCAGGAGTGGGTCTGGAAGCCCTTCACCCACCCACCACATTTCCTCCTCCTGCAGCCTGAGCCCCTACAGCCACGATGGTGACAGCCTGTCTCGCTCCCAAGACCACATTCCACTGGCTGCCCTGCCACTGCTGGCCACCTCATCTTCCCGCTACCAGGGCGCCGTGGCCACTGTCATTGCCCGCACCAACCAGGCCTACTCAGCCTTCCTGCGCTCACCTGAGGGCGCTGGCTTCTGTGGGCAGGTCAGTGGTTAGGGACAGTCCATCTGCTGCCCTCCACTGCAGCCCCCATTGTGGCCTGGCCTGGGTGAGGACAAGGCCTCTCCTGATGGTGCCCCTGCTCCCACCCAGGTCGTGCTGATTGGAGACGGTGTTGGTGGCATCCTGGGCTTTGATGCCCTCTGCCACAGTGCTAATGCAGGCACCGGGAGTCGGGGCAGCAGCCGCCGTGGGAGCACGGTCAGTATAGCCAAACCCAGCCTCCTCAGGAGCAGGGAGGCCCTCTCTAGGTCTCTGCCCCCTGGAATGCGACCCCTCTGCCAGCAGGCAGGCTCCCTGCTGCCCCGCCAGTTCATGTCTTCTCTGGAATTCTGCTCCGCCCAACCCCCAAGCCTCACTCCTCGCTTCTAAGTAGAATTTGAATGGTCCCCAGGACTGAAGATGTTTCTGTCCCCTGTTCCACCCAGAACAATGAGCTGCTCTCTCCGGAGGTTGGCCCAGTGCGGGACCCCCTGGCAGATGGCGTGGAAGGCCTGGGTCGGGCCAGCCCAGAACCCTCAGCCTTGCCTGCCCAGCGCATCCCCAGTGACATGGCCAGTCCTGAGCCCGAGGGCTCTCAGAACAGGTGACGTCCCTGCCCCATCACCCCTACCCTGGGTGCATGATGGACTATAGAGGCAGCAACACTGAGCATACCTCCTCCTCCACAGCCTTCAGGCAGCCCCTGCAACCACCTCCTCCGGGGAGCCCCGGCGGGCAAGCACAGCCTCCTGCCCACCCGCTGCCAGTTCCGAGGCACCTGACGGCCCCAGCAGCGCTGCCCACCTTGACTTCAAGATTTCTGGCTTCTTCCTCTTCGGCTCCCCACTGGGCCTGGTGCTGGCTCTGCGCAAAACCGTGATGCCCGCCCTGGAGGGTGAGTCCTAGGGGCTGTGGGGGCGCCTCTAGTCTCTGTCTGCCCCTTCCTTCCCCACCTCCTCTGGCCTTCCCTCTCGCCCGAGGCACGGGCAACTTCCCCACTGTAGTCATTCAAAGGCCTGGCTACAGAAGGGGAACCTGGGGCCCAGAAAGAAGGGACTGGCCAAGGGTGAGTCTCGCAAAGCCACTGGGAGGAGCTTCACACCTGTGGGATGTTCTGCACTAGAAGGGGTCCAGCGGGCACCATGGCAGCAAATCAAAGTCGCTGCCCTCTTCTCAGCACTTTTTTTTTTTTTTTTGAGATGGAGTCTCGCTCTGTCACCCAGGCTGGAGTGCCAGTGGCCTGATCTTGCTCACTGCAACCTCCCGGGTTTAAGTGATTCTCCTGCCTCAGCATCCCAAGTAGCTGGGATTACAGGCACCCGCCACCATCCCCAACTAATCTTTGTATTTTTTTTAGTAGAGATAGGGTTTTGCCATGTTGGCCAGGCTGGTCTCAAACTCCTGACCTCAGGTAATCACCCACCTCTGCCTCCCACAGTGGTGGGACTCCAGGCGTGAACCACTGAGCCCAGCTAATTTTTGTATTTTTAGTGGAGATGAGGGTTTCACCATGTTGGCCAGGCTGGTCTCGAACTCCTGACCTCAAGTGATCCACCGGCTTCTGCCTCCCACAGTACTAGGATTCCAGGTGTGAGCCAAGGCGCCCGGCTCCTGTCTCACTTTAAGCAGGGCCCTACTGACTTCCCGGGGAGTGAAGTTTGGGAAGTGCTAGTTCAGGGTCACACAGGACATCAGGGTGCTGCTCCCACACCCCCTACTTCCCAGAGTGCCCAGCTGACACTCCCACCCCACAATCTTTCTCTATCTTCTGGGTACCCAGTGGCCCAGATGCGCCCAGCCTGTGAGCAGATCTACAACCTCTTCCATGCGGCTGACCCCTGCGCCTCACGCCTCGAGCCCCTGCTGGCCCCAAAGTTCCAGGCCATCGCCCCACTGACTGTGCCCCGCTACCAGAAGTTCCCCCTGGGAGACGGCTCATCCCTGCTGCTGGGTACGCCCCCAAACAAGATAAAGGGGAGAAGGAGGAGGGCACCCACAGGAAGGGAGGAGGTAGCAGAAGGCATGAGGAGGCTCCCACACAATGGGAAACCTCTCAGGTCACCACTCCCAGGACCAGGAGCTCCTTCCCCCGGGGTGGTCTGGATCCCCAGGACCCTCTGACCTCCTGGGCCCAGAAGTCGGGTGGGGGAGGTTAGCCAAGCTAAAGAAGGTGTCCCCGGCAGCATGATTCTGGTGCACTGCCGTACGAGCAGCCAGCGTGTGTGCGCTGCTGCATCTGTGGGGGGTGTGCTGCAGGCATGTGTTGGGGGGTGTGCCCAGTTATATATGGGTCAAGCAGGCCTGTGTTGGGCACAGGTGTGCAGTGTTTGGGGCAGTGGCAAGAGGCATTCTGGCAGAAGTGCAGCTGGCCACTGGGCTAGCTGAGAGGAGAGAATGCCACAGTGCAGCCTCAGCCAGGACCTGACCAGAGGGGCCTCAGGGAAGATGGCAGAGGTGCGGGAAGCCCTGGGTGAGAAGATGGGAGAGCCACCGGGCTGGTCCCTGCTCAGCTTGCCCTCCCTCCCCCAGCCGACACTCTGCAGACGCACTCCAGTCTCTTTCTGGAGGAACTGGAGATGTTGGTGCCCTCGACACCCACTTCTACTAGCGGTGCCTTCTGGAAGGGCAGTGAGTTGGCCACTGAGCCCCCAGCCCAGCCAGCCGCCCCCAGCACCACCAGTGAGGTGGTTAAGAGTAAGTCAGCCAGCCTAGGCAGTCCAGCCTGGGGGTGGGGGAGGCCCGTATTCCACCTCCAAAGCCCAGCTGAGAAACCCTTTCCCCCAGCACCCAGCCTGAACTGGGCAAAGAGCAGGCTGGGTGGAAAGGAGGGAGGGAAGAGCACCCAGCGCCCAGGCAGATGGGTGTGGGGCAGGAGGCCATCCTGACTCGCTGCCATGGCCGCGCAGTCCTGGAGCGCTGGTGGGGGACCAAGCGGATCGACTACTCGCTGTACTGCCCCGAGGCACTCACCGCCTTTCCCACCGTCACGCTGCCCCACCTCTTCCACGCCAGCTACTGGGAGTCCGCCGACGTGGTGGCGTTCATCCTGCGCCAGGTGGGCCTGGGAATTTGGAATGGGAGATGAGAATGGGACGGGGATGGGCTGCTGTGGGGCGGGGGAGGGGCAGCTCTCCCGCCCCTAAGAGAGAGAGGCCTCGCCCCCTATCCCGCGCAGGTGATCGAGAAGGAGCGGCCACAGCTGGCGGAATGCGAGGAGCCGTCCATCTACAGCCCGGCCTTCCCCAGGGAGAAGTGGCAGCGAAAACGCACGCAGGTCAAGATCCGGGTAGGTGCCCTGCCCCTTGCCCCCTCGCCCCCTCACCAGAGAGGCCCTGTCCCTCCCCCCAGCACCCCGCCTCCTCGGGCCCTAGCCATCTAACTCTCTCCCAGTCCTACCCCTCCCCTGGGCTCCTGGCCCCACCCCATTGCCCCAGCCCCCCCCTGCGAACAGCTGGTCTCCCCGTCCCCTCCCCCTCTCTGAGGCTAGTTCGGGTCTAGGGTCTGGATCTGCCCTGGTCGGCACCTGCCTCATCCACTGCATCCCGTCCTGTCACAGCGCTACCCCTGGAGCCGCGGCCCACACACAGGCTCTCAGGCCGGGGTCCACAAAAGTGCACCCCCTGGACTTGCCCTTTTCCCTCAAAGCCCTGCCGCCTCCAGGCCCCGACCCCGGTGTTTGCGCGTGGATCCTCACCTGCTTCCCCTCCCCAAGCATCCCCATCCTTTCCTGGCCGAGGACTCACGCCCTCTCCTCCCACCAGAACGTCACTTCCAACCACCGGGCGAGCGACACGGTAGTGTGCGAGGGCCGCCCCCAGGTGCTGAGCGGGCGCTTCATGTACGGGCCCCTGGACGTCGTCACGCTCACGGGAGAGAAGGTCAGGACCCAGAATCCCTGTCGCCTGGTCCCACGGCCCCAACTCCTGTCCTCGGAACAGCTCCTGGGCCCCTGTGGTTGTGCCCCTAGACCCACCCATCCCCGACGACAGCCCAGCCTCTGCCCTCCTCCACGCAGGGCCCCCATGGACCTCCCGCCCCTTCTCCCCTCCAGGTGGATGTCTACATCATGACGCAGCCGCTGTCGGGCAAGTGGATCCACTTTGGCACTGAGGTCACCAACAGCTCGGGCCGCCTCACCTTCGCAGTTCCCCCAGAGCGCGCCCTGGGCATCGGTGTCTACCCCGTGCGCATGGTGGTCAGGTGAGCGCAGCTGGCCGGGCCTCTGCGGGAGGGCTCCGCCAGGCCTCGCCCCGCGCCACTCACGCCCCGCCCCATGGGCCGCAGGGGCGACCACACCTACGCCGAATGCTGCCTGACTGTGGTGGCCCGCGGCACGGAGGCCGTGGTCTTCAGCATCGACGGCTCCTTCACCGCCAGCGTCTCCATCATGGGCAGCGACCCCAAGGTGCGCGCTGGCGCCGTTGATGTGGTCAGGTAGGAGCCGCCACCGCCACCACCACCCATCTCACCGGGGTGACCCGCACCCCACCCCTGGCCAGCGGAGCTGACCGCTGCCCCCGCCCCACAGGCACTGGCAGGACTCCGGCTACCTGATCGTGTATGTCACAGGCCGGCCGGATATGCAGAAGCACCGCGTGGTGGCCTGGCTGTCGCAGCACAACTTCCCCCATGGCGTCGTCTCCTTCTGCGATGGCCTCACCCACGACCCGCTGCGCCAGAAGGCAGTGTTTCTGCAGAGCCTGGTGCAGGAGGTGCGGCTGCTGCGGAGGCTCCGGGTCCTGACCCCGCCCCCGCTTCCCCTGACCCTCCACCCCCGGATCAGCGGAGGCCCAGCTGTTCCCAACCCGATCGGCCCGGGCCCTGCCTGACTGCAGTGGCCCCTATGGTCATGCCCCCCCCCAGTTTGAGGTGTCCCGTGTACTTAGGGGCAACTAGGGAAATGCAGCTGGTCCCGACCCTGTCCCCGTGGGACTGGAACCTGTCCTCGCCTCAGTCTGCCTGGACCCACCCGCAGAACAATCTGGGGAAGTCCAACAGACCCCGCCCCCAGCTGCAGGGCTCCACCCCAGGGCAGCTGATTGGCATCTCCCGCCACAGGTAGAACTGAACATCGTGGCCGGTTATGGGTCTCCCAAAGATGTGGCTGTATACGCGGCGCTGGGCCTGTCCCCAAGCCAGACCTACATCGTGGGCCGTGCCGTGCGGAAGCTACAGGCGCAGTGCCAGGTGAGGGCCAAGTGAAGGCCAGGAACAGGACCCCACTAGGGAGCAGGGGCCTGAGTCCTAGGCCTTAGGGACCACCGACTCTGGGGAAGCTGTGAGGCAGCCTAACCGGCCTCCAGGGAACCTGGGATCCTCCGAGGACAAGGGCCATGAGCAGCTTGAGCTGCCAGCTGCCAGGCAAGCCAGAGGGGACGACCCACACTGGAATGTGCTCAAGACCCTGGGCACTGGTTCCCCTTGGCCGTGGCTTTCCACTCTGACCTTTCTGAGCCTCGGTTTCCCATCTGTAAATGTAAATGATCATGGCACTGCCCATGCCGGCTTATGAAGATCACATCGTTTACTGCACATCAGCAGGCACAGGGCTGGGCACAAAGCAAGTGCTGGCTAAACATTGGCTGCTATGTTTCCTCTAAGACCTCATTTTCCAGATGAGGAGACTGAGGCCCAGAGAAGGGCAGAGCTAGGAGCACAGCTGAGGTGCCCTGGCTCCCAGCCTGGGGTCCTATCTATTGAGAAGGCTTCAGCTTAGGCTGTGCCAAGCCTGCCACCAGTCCCCCAGCCTGCCTCAGGTGCCTGTGGAGGGCAGCGTGTGGGCCCTTGGCCAGCACCCCCTCATCGCTGCCCACCTCTGCCCACAGTTCCTGTCAGACGGCTACGTGGCCCATCTGGGCCAGCTGGAAGCGGGCTCGCACTCGCATGCCTCCTCGGGACCCCCAAGGGCTGCCTTGGGCAAAAGCAGCTATGGTGTGGCTGCCCCTGTGGACTTCCTGCGCAAACAGAGCCAGCTGCTTCGCTCCAGAGGTCCCAGCCAGGTGGAACGTGAGGGCCCAGGAACACCACCCACCGCCCTGGCACGGGGCAAGGCGCGGAGCATCAGCCTGAAGCTGGACAGCGAGGAGTGAGGCCCACGCCACGCCTGGACCTGGGTTATTTATTGACACACCCGAGGAGCCAGAGGGGCTGCATGTGGGAAGCTGGGGACCCAGACTTGGGGCCCCAGCGCTGACCCCCCAGCCCCACACCCTACATCTCCGTGTGCCCCTCGGTGTTACTTCCCTTTCATATGAGGGGACCTAGCACCAGAGGGAGGGAGGAGGGCGTGGGCGTGGGCGCAGAGGCTTTTCCAGTGTGTATAAATCCATGAAAATAAACGCCACCTGCACCCCACCCACTCGCCCCGTGCCTGGCATCACAGGGCGGCCAGCCCAGTTCCCACCCACTCACCCTGTGCCTGGCATCACAGGGCGGCCAGCCCAGTTTCCAGTTCAACAGGGGACACTGATGTGCACAGAGAGGCCAACACACACCCAGGGCCATCCAGGTCACAGGCAGGTCGGGATGGGGGCCTGAGCCTCAAAAGATCTCACGAAGGCCGGGCGCGGTGGCTCAAGCCTGTAATCCCAGCACTTTGGGAGGCGGAGACGGGCGGATCACGAGGTCAGGAGATCGAGACCATCCTGGCTAACACGGTGAAACCCCGTCTCTACTAAAAAATACAAAAAACTAGCCGGGCGTGGTGGCGGGCGCCTGTAGTCCCAGCTACTCGGGAGGCTGAGGCGGGAGAATGGCGTGAACCCGGGAGGCGGAGCTTGCAGTGAGCTGAGATCCGGCCACTGCACTCCAGCCCGGGCGACAGAGCAAGACTCCGTCTCAAAAAAAAAATAAAAATAAATAAAATAAAAAAGATCTCACGAAGCGCTCAGCCCTCTCCTCTTTCTGGACAGTCAGCCCACCCCAGCCCAACCCGGCTCACTTCAGCCCCAGCGTAGCTTCTCATGGAAACCCTGCCCCCAAACACCAAGGCCAGGAGACCATGGGATCCGAGGCTGGAGGGGGAGGGCAGCACCAGGAGACCACCTTCCTCAGGCACCCAGCTACCTGGCTTGTACCCACTTCATCTCCCTCTTAAGACTGGGGGCTCCTGGGGCGCCCCAGCCCTGGCCAACGAGAGACACTTCCTTGGTGAAAGAGCTCATCGTAATTTCTCTAACAGGGACACTGAAGCCTCAGAGCTGGCAGGTGGAGGGGCTAGGATTTGAACCCTGATTCTTTGCCTCCCAACAGCCACCCAAGTACCAGGAAATGCCAGGTGATGACCCGCCTCTCCCAGTGGACCAGCTCGGCAGACTCGGAGAGAGATAAATAAAGGCCTTTATATACACAGAAGCATGACGTAGCGGGGCAAGAGGGCTGGCAGCTGCAGCGGTGGGCTTGGCAGGTATAAGGCAGGGCCAAGTGCTCCTGTCAATGGGAGAAGATCCCCCGGAACCGGGCTTTGTCCTCTTCGTCCTTCTGCCGGATCCGTGCCTCCAGGGCCCGCAGCTCTCGGCTCACAACGGGCGCCAGGGCTGGGTCCAGCTCCAGCACTTTGGCAAAGTCAGCCTGGGCCTCCTGGGCATTCCACACGGCCGCGTGGGCCTTGCCCCGCTTGAAGTAGGCCTTGACGTTGTCTGCAGGGGATGCCAGTGGGCAGTGGGCATGCAAGGGCATAAGGGGGGATCCTGGTCAGCTGCCCGCCCTCATGTCTCCTGGCACCATGGGCCCACAGGGGAGAGAGAGCCCTCCCTGACCTGAGGATGCCACCCTGCCCCACCCCCAATACACCATTCATGCTTCATTGGCACAATGGGACCCACGGCCCTGTCAAGTAGGGGCATTTAGTCAGGCCCCCATGGGAGCTCAGAATGGAGGGTATGAAAGACTAGGTCTTGAGCCCCAGCAGTGACAGGAGAAAGGCCACACTGACCACTCGCAGCCCCCAGCAGCCCAGTGCCCAGTGCTCACCATCGTACTTGTTGAGGATGGAAGAGCAGTGGTCCAGCACCTCGTAGTACTCCTCGGCCACCAGCTTGCACTGGCAGTAGTTGAGCAGCAGCGGTGTGATCTGCTGGTCCAGCTGGATCCATTCAGGGGACCCAGGCTGTTCCTGGGAGCACAGGGGCAGGGAGCGGGGAGAAGCTGTAGACCTGGGGCCCCTGGCTCCACACCCTCTTCCATCCTCCCCCTCAGCCTCTGGGCAGCACCTTCATCTGCAGGTTCTTGAGGCAGGCAATGGCATCGTAGTACTTGGCAGCAGCCTCCTTCACATGCCCCTCGCGATACAACCGGTTGCCCTCCTGGTGGATAAGCGGCACTGCCTTTGCCTTCTCTTCATCCGTCATGGCCCATGGGTCCTGCTGGTATGTGCCAGGGCTCTCCACCTGCAGGGCACGGGGCGTATCACAGCGGGGCCCGGGGACACCACAGCTGCTTCAGCAACAGATCTGACCCACATCTGGGCTGGCTAGGCCCCCAGACATCACACACCAGCAGCAGAGCTGCTTGTCACTCAAAAAGCATTCAACAAACATCGATGTCACATCTCTTGTGTGCCCAGCACCGTGCCAAATACTAAGAATAGAACAGTGAACGAGACGGTGAAAAGCCCTGCCCTCCCTCACAGAAATCATGCTCCATGGCAGATTTCCTAAATGGACAAGGAAATACATGAATTCCCAGGGATTTCAAGGCGTGGCAGAGGCTACAAAGGAAATGAGCTCCTCCAAGATAGAGAACGAGGAGGCTGGGTGGGCAGGGCGGGCTTCCTGGAGGAGGTGACATTTGAGACATGAAGGAGGAGGAAAGGAGACCCAGAGGACTGCCAAGGGTCCCGCACAGGTTTTCTTGTCCCTGTCCACTCCCCCAGCAGTCCACCCACGGATCCCATCACCCCTGGGCGAACAGGCCTGCACCGCCCTGAGGCTGGGCAGTGGGGCCAGGCTCGGCGGCCCCTCACCTTCAGCATTTCCATGTGGAAGACGAGGGGCTGGGGGTTCTGCTGCAGGGCGTCCAGGTCAGCGTGGCCCAGGGAGCTGTGTTCATGCATCTGTGCAACGCCGCAGCAGTGCCGCTGACCCTCCAGGGGGTCCTTGCCCGCCGCGATGTTGCGGAGACTCTTGGCCACCAGCGGGTACAGGACCACGTGCTGCAGGAAGGCAAGGACGCTGGGGGCTCTGTCACTGTGGGCTGGCGGATCACTGGGTCCACAAGGCCCAGCCCCTTCCCCACCACCATCTGAGACCAAACACCAAGGCCCAGAGGGCAACAACTGGGCCCCTACTCCGTTAAAGCGCAGGAGGCTTTTAACTCAGGACTCCTCCAGTCACTCAGCCCTCTTTCCCAAGGAAGCCCCAGCTTCTGCCATGTTCTCTGGCCACCAAACAGAGCACCTACCCCCATCCTCAACCCCCCACAGACACATGCCTACCATCAACCCTCTGCCCAGTAGAATTCTAACCTCCTCTCCCTCCCGAGGATAAGGCCCACAAGCTGGACTATGCAAAGTGCTAGGGCCCCCACATTCTGTTCCCAGCAGCTCCTCCTTCTCCTGCCTCACTGAGGGCCTACCTCACAGCCGGGCCCAAGGCAGCCACTTCAAAACCCTCAGGGAGGCCAGACGTGGTGGCTCACACCTATAATCCTAGCACTTTGGGAGACCAAGGTGGGCAGATCACCTGAGGTCAAGAGTTCAAGACCAGCCTGACCAACATGGTGAAACCCCATCTCTACTAAAATACAAAAATTAGCCAGGCATGGCCAGGCATGGTGGCTCAAGCCTGTAATCCCAGCACTTTGGGAGGCCGAGACAGGCAGATGACGAGGTCAGGAGATCAAGACCATCCTGGCTAACACGGTGAAACCCCGTCTCTACTAAAAAATACAAAAAAAACTAGCCGGGCGATGTGGCGGGCGCCTGTAGTCCCAGCTACTCAGGAGGCTGAGGCAGGAGAACGGTGTGAACCCGGGAGGTGGAGCTTGCAGTGAGCTGAGATCCGGCCACTGCACTCCAGCCTGGGGGAAAGAGCGAGACTCCGCGAGACTCCGTCTCAAAAAAAAAAAAAAAATAGCCAGGCATGATGGTGGGTGCCTATAATCCCAGCTACTTGGGAAGCTAAGGCAGAGAATCACTTGAACCCGGGAGATGGTGGTTGCAGTGAGCCAAGATCGCACCACTGCACTCCAGCCTGGGCAACAGAGTGACACTTCGTCCAAAGAAAAAAAAAAAACCCCAGGGAGACAGGCACAGGGGACCTAGCCTCTAATCTCTTGCTTGGCAAAGCTGCTCAGCTGGTGGGAACCAGATTCCTCCCACCCAGATCCTCCCCACTCCTCCCACTTCCCTGTTGTCTGGACAGGAGCTAACTGCCGGGTTGCCATCAGCGGGTATTTCCTGAGTCTTGGCTCTGGACTGGCTCATACTGGGCATCCCAAAGTTAGAAGTAAACAGCCCAGATTCCTGCTCTGCAATAGCCTAGGACAAGGCAGAAGAGCAAATCCTGGCCATGCAGGGCATGAGGGTTGGAGGACCCAAAGGTGGGAGTTGAGCCAACCACTAGCAGTCCAGGAGGGCTTCCTAGAGGTGGTGACCCAGGAATAAGCTTTGAAGGAAGAGGGAAGATCCTGGCTAAGAAGGGGAATGGAAAGCAAAAGCAGGGAGGTTGAGTAAGAGGGTGAGACCGCAGGGGCCAGCCCCAAAAAGCTATGTAAGCAGCTATAGTTTATACAGTTTAAGTCCTCAACGTCCTAAGTAGGTTCTTGGAAATGGACTGTAGGCGAAACAATACATAACGAAACCAATTTTTCTTCTCATCAATGTTTTAACAAAATTATGCTGAGAGAAACGATGGTGGCTGAGCACCTGATGTATGTTTTTTCTCTTAGTCACAGTTTCCAAGAACGTATCAGGGACATAAATTGAAGACTTACTATGCTCTATCCTGACAGTGACCAGGAGCCATAGAGGTTTGAAACAAAGAGATGTACAGGTCGCTTGCATTTGAGAATGAGTCCCCTGGCCTCAGTCTGGCTAATAGGGGAAGGCGGGATGGAGGCCAGGACACCATCAGCAGGCTAGTGGTCTGGAAAGAGTGGGTGGGCCAGGCACGGTGGCTCACGCCTGTAATCCCAGCACTTTGGGAGGCCAAGGCGGGTGGATCACCTGAGGTCAGGAGTTCAAGACCAGCCTGGCCAACATGGTGAAACCCCGTATCTACTAAAAATACAAAAATTAGCTGGGCGTCATGGTGGGTGTTTGTAATCCCAGCTACTTGGGAGGCTGAGGCAGGAGAATTGCTTGAACCCAGGAGGTGGAGGGTGCAGTGAGCTGAGAGCGTACCACTACACTCTGGCCTGGGCAACAGATCAAGACTTCATTTCAAAAAAAAGGAAGAAAGAGTGGGTGGCAGTCTAGCAGAGGGTAGAGGGAGGAGGAGCCCTGGGGATAGGGAATAGGGCTTGGCTGGACAGCCACCGCAGACAGGTGCAGGACAGACACCTTGATGTCACAGAGGAACTGGGCAATCTCCCCTTCTCGCATGGTGCACACGATGGTCTCCCACACAGGCAGCTTGAACTTCTTGCCAATGATGAGCTCCATGGGCTTGCCACGCACCCGGCTGTCGTCCAGCACGGTGCCCTCGTTGTCACTATGCAGCGTCCGGTAGTGGAACGTGGCCTGTGGGCCACATGCGAGGTCAGGCAAGGGCACAAACCCTCACCCTGACCCCCAAGGACAAGTCCAGTCCCCGGCCTGCAGACGGCACAAAGGACGGGGCTTCCCCAAGGACACTACCTGATCTTACACCTGGTTTTATCCTCCCATGCTGGTGAGAAAACTAAGTCACAAGGAGAGGAGGAATAGGCCCAAGCCACACGGCTAGTGGGTGGCTGAGTGGGAACAAGAGTCCAAGTAGTCTGACTCCAGTCATTCCTCAACACATATTTACTAAGCACCTACTATGTGCCCAAGCTCTGTGCTAGACACCAGAACATGGCAGCGAGCAAAACACAAACAAGTCCCTGCCCCCCTGGAGCTCACATGGCGCTTGTAGAGGGAGGCGATGGGCGTCAAACAAAACAATGTGTCAAGGCAGGTGAAGCCACGTGCTTGGGAAACAGCAGGGCAAGGGGGTTAGGGCTGGATTAAACAGAGTTGGGGGTGGGGGAGTAAGGAAGAAAGCAAGCCAAGTGGATCCTGGGATAGGAACTTTCCAGGCCGAAAGAACAGCAGGTGTAAAAAGCCTTGCAGTGTGACAATGTGATATTGAAAAAGGTGCTAGGAAGGGAAGAGCGTGGGCCTGTTAAATAATATGGAAGGGGAGAAGGGAAGTGCTGGGTAGAGGAGGGCATGGTCCCTGGGTAGGGCTCCACCCCCACGGACCTAGGTCAGAACAGGCATTTCTTGCCCAAATGTTGCATTTCCTAAGACCACCCTGGCCTGCCACACCCCTATCCTGTGCCTATAAAAACCCAAGACCCTAACGGGCAGACACAGGCAGCCAGATGTCAGAGGAGCCCATCAGCAGAAGACAACACAAGCACCTGGTCATTGAGAGGACATCAGGGGAACAAGCAGCAGCAGATCACCCTGACAGACACCTGCACGCTGGCAGGTCATCAATTGGCAGGAAGAGGTGGAGTTTGGCTGGGGCAGTCAGAGGAGAGCTGGGGCCACCAAGTGGCTCAACCCCAGAGGCAGACCATCTCCAAGGCAGGTGGATCACTTGAGGTCAGGAGTTCGAGACCAGCCTGGCCAACCTGGCAAAAACCCGTCTCTACTAAAAATACAAAAATTAGCTGGCCATGGTGGCAGGTGCCTGTAATCCCAGCTACTTGGGAGGCTGAGGCATTAGAATCACCTGAACCTGGAAGGTGGCGGTTGCAGTGAACTGAGATCATGCCACTGCACTCCAGCTTGGGCAACAGAGCAAGACTCTGTCTCAAAAAAAAAAAAGAAAAAGAAAAAGAAAAGGTGTTTCAAACCAACTTGGCCAACATGGTGAAAGCCTGTCTCTACTAAAAACATTTAAAAAATTTAGCCGGGCCTGATGTCGGGCAACTGTAATCCTGGCTACTTGGAAGGCTGAGGCAGGAGAATTGCTTGAACCTGGGAGGCAGAGGTTGCAGTGAGCCGAGATTGCGCCATTGCACCCCAGCCTGAGCAACAAGAGTGAAACTCGGTCTCGGAAAAACACTTTGCAATCATTCTCCAAGCCTACATGTGATCTAATTCTCCGATACCTCAAGGCAAGAATCCCCAGGCTACAGAAAGCCCTCTGTCCTTGTGATAAGGAAGGGGATCTAATTGAACTGGTTAATATAAGCCATCTATGCACAAACTAAAAGAACACCCTAGAACACACGGAGCTGTAAACATCCACCCCAGACACTGCCATGAGGTCAGAGCCCCACAGCCTGCCCGTCTGTATGCTTCCCCAGAGGTTTGAGCAGCCAGGCACTGAAGAAGCGAGCCACTCCCCATCACACGCCCTGCGAGGGGGACAAGGGAACTTCCCGTTTCAAACGCATGATGTGTTCAACAGCAGCAAGGCCAGTGTGGAGGAGCAGAGTGAAGGAGGGGGCGGGGTACACCACGGGGTCAGCAGGGGAGCTCACCCAGGTCAGTAGGGGTGGACCTCACAGGGCCTGTAGGCTATGGTGAGGCCTCTGTTTTTTACTCTGAGATGGAAGCCACTGAGTGGCTCCAAGCAGAAAAGGAACTGAATCTGGCATGGGTTCTGCTGCTGGGACAAGAACAGACCATAGAGGGACAAAAGAGGCAGGAGGAGAGTTAGAGGTCGCTGCAGTAACCCAGGCGGGAGATGAGGATGGCCTGGACCCAAGCACTGATGGTAGAAATGGTGAGAACTCAGATCCTGGCTGGATATTGAGGATGTGATGTGGGATGTGAGACTGGGAGGACCACAGAGACACTAAGGTTTTTGCCCTGAACAACGAGAAGGTTGCTGGTTCCCCTGACTGACACGGAGAAGCCGCAGGTGGAGCAGGTTAAGTGTGAGTCGCCAACCAGGCTTCCAGGTGGAGATGGTGAGTAGAGAGCTGTATGTCAGGTTGAAGAGACAAGTAATGACTGGAGAGCTGCATCTGGGAGTAATCTGGGCCGAGAGAGTTTTTAGAGACAACACTGGGGGTGGGTGCAGAGTAAAGAGGTTTGAAGATTGAACCCTCGACAGGATATGGTTAGACTGGCCCACGCTCTTAACTGCCGCACCATGCTGCATCTCTGAAGTCAGTTTCCACATCAGTAAAATGGAATCAACAACAGTACCTATCTCACAGTGTAGGAAATAAACGTGTGAAGCATGTAGTACAATGCTTGAATAGTGAGCATTCAATCAGTGCGGCGATTGGTTATTTAACACCACCTGTTCCTGATCTTGGGGTGCCATTGTTCACATCCCTCCTTCTGGTGTCTGTTCTATCCAGGATCTTCCTTGCCAGCCCCTTCTTTCACCACTAACACCCCAGTACATGGGGGCATGAACCCACACCACACATCCTGTCTCTTCTTAGAGAAGATCTCTTTTCATATAGCGGATCACTCCAGCCATGCAGCTCCCCTCTACTGTCAGAGCACTTATGCTGCACTGGGCTAGGATGCTTAGCTGCCCGATTCAGCACGGGCTGGCCAGGAGGCATGTGCTCATTTGCTCAATGTGCATGTCCTGCCTGACTGCTCTGCTGGGCACAGGGGCTGTCCCTGGGAAGTTCCCTACTCTGCAGACAAGTAGCAACTGGAAAAGCACTCCGGGAGGAGGCAACTGGGAAAAGCACTCCAAGAGGAGGCAACTGCAGAAGCAGGGAAGCCTGGAGTTGTAGGTTGGGGGAGAAGGGGGCAGAGGGGCTGGATCTGGGGGCCTGGTAAAAAGGAGAAAAGTGGAAGGTTCTTTACTTCCCAGCCCTCATCTGTCCCAAACAAGCTACTAGTGCAGCAGGAAGACTGCCAAAGGGTCCCTGTCTGGGAGACCTGACCTCTGGGCCCTTTCTCCAGCTTTGCACATCCCAGGGCCTCGGGATGTTTAGAGTGGCAGTTGGTCTAAGTGTTTTCGGAAGGCCCTTCCATCTACAAAGGATCATGAGCCTTGAAATCCCTAGGACCACTCCCCGCCCTCGGTTTCCTCCAGCGTGGTGTCTGCCCAAGCACTGAGATCAACCCCCAACCCCAACCCGCTTGTGATGACTGACGGCCTCCCCCACCAATGCTGCTACAAGGCCGAGCCAGGGGGCGGGGCAGACAGGCCCGAATTCACCCCTACTTAAATTCAGCCCAATCAGCGTCGAGCTCTGCATGTGAGCGGTAGGGTCACTGGCCGCTGCCCTCTGGGCATGCGCAACCTCTCGCCTAAGGCCTCCTCCCGCCTCGCATGCGCACCACGCCGCAGAGGGGGAGCGGGGAGGGGTAGACACGAACCTTGGTCCCATCCTGAAAGTCGGGGAGCTCTCCTCGGCCTTCCTGTATCACACGCTTTTGGATCCCGTCCTCCCGGAGTCTTGCGATGATATCCGCCATCCTCCTTCCCCGCTGCTCCCTTTCGGCAACTTCCGGACTCGCTCGGTAGCTTCCGGACTTGCTTCGGCAACTCCTAGAACCTCGGCAGCTTCCAAGCTAGCGCCATTTTTGTTGAGGGCAGAAGCCAATAGGGACCGAGCGTGGAAATGGATGGTAATTGGTTCTCTGCGCTGCGGCTGAGCGCGCGCGTCGGCTCGGGGGCGGAGCCTGGGAAAGTCTCGGGGCGGAACCCGAGCCTGTCAAGGAGGCGGGGCCGGGGTCCGCCCCCCGGGCGGGAAGAGGACGTCCCTAACAATTGTGTCACTGAATTGATTGGGACTGCGGCCATGTGGCACTTTGTTTGAAGTTGTGGATGTAATATAACAGCATTGCAGAGTTAGGAAAATGAAAAAAAAACCCGTAAGCCACATCCTCAAAGCGTTATGATTTTTGTGTATTCCGGCTTTTTTTACTTCGCATATCTAGTTTGATTGTCGGGACTCTTGCATCCTGGATCTCTCTCTTTCAAAAAATAAAAAGAGGAAGAGGGAAAGAAAGGTGGACAAGTAGACCAAGAGGGCCCATTGCGGGGTCGGAAATGAGTCATAGTGGTGCCCAATTAATATTAGGGAATAATAGATGGATGATAGAAAAGAGGTGCTTTAGCGCCGGGCGCGGTGGCTCATGCCTGTAACCCCACCACTTTAGGAGGCCGAGGCAAGAGGATCGCCTAAGCCCGGGAGTTCGAGGCTGCAGTGGGCCGTGTTCGTGCCACTGCACTCCAGGCTAGCCGACAGAGCGAGATGCTGTCTCAAAACAAAACAAAACAAAAAATTAAATTCAACAAAAGAAAAGAAAAAAGAGGGCCGGGCGCGGTGGCTCAAGCCTGTAATCCCAGCACTTTGGGAGGCCGAGACGGGCAGATCACGAGGTCAGGAGATCGAGACCATCCTGGCTAACACTGTGAAACCCCGTCTCTACTAAAAAATACAAAAAAAAACTAGCCAGGCGACGTGGCGGGCGCCTATAGTCCCAGCTACTCGGGAGGCTGAGGCAGGAGAATGTAGTGAACCCGGAAGGCGGAGCTTGCAGTGAGCTGAGATCCGGCCACTGCACTCCAGCCGGGGCGACAGAGCGAGACTCCGTCTCAAAAAAAAAAAAAAAAGAGAGAGAAGTGAGGTACTTTGGGGCTAAAACAAATTTTTTTTTCTTTTGTTGAGACGGAGTAGAGCGAGATGCTGCCTCAAAACAAAAGAAAAAATAAAATTAAACAAAAAAAAAAAGAGAAGTGAGGTACTTTGGGGCTAAAACAACTTTTTTTTTTTTCTTTTTTTGAGACAGAGTCTCGCTCTGTCACCCACGCTGGAGTGCAGTGGCACAATCTCAGCTTACTGCAACCTCTGCCTCCCGGGTTCAAGCAATTCCTTGCCTCAGCCTCCCCCATAGCTGGAACTACAGGCACGCTGCCACGCCCGGCTAATTTTTGTATTTTCAGTAGAGACGGGGTTTCAACATCTGGAGCAGGCTGGTCTTGAACTCCTAGACCTCGTGATCCACCCTCCTCGGCCTCCTGAAGTGCTGGGATTACAGGCCTGAGCCCCGGTGCCCAGCCCTAAAACAACGCTTCTGTGCGCCTTTAGAAACTGACTGTGAATGACAGCAGTAAGCATCTTCCCTCTTCCAAGGTTTAGCAAATCCAGTACAGGCGGGGCATGGGTTTTCTGCACTCCCTCCTCCCGTCATCACCATCATCATCGCTGTAAAGGAGCATTGTCTTTCTAATGCGACCCAGGCGCTAAAGGTTTAACATGCATATTTATTTATTTATATATATATTTACTTAGTTTTTTTTTTTTTTTTTTTTTTTTTTTTTGAGACGGAGTCTCGCTCTGCTGCCCAGGCTGGAGTGCAGTGGCCGGATCTCAGCTCACTGCAAGCTCCGCCTCCCGGGTTCACGCCATTCTCCTGCCTCAGCCTCCCGAGTAGCTAGGACTACAGGCGCCCGCCACCTCGCCCGGCTAATTTTTTTTGTGTTTTTTAGTAGAGACGGGGTTTCACTGTGTTAGCCAGGATGGTCTCGATCTCCTGACCTCGTGATCCGCCCGTCTCGGCCTCCCAAAGTGCTGGGATTACAGGCTTGAGCCACCGCGCCCGGCCTTAGTTATTTTTTCTTTAGAGACACAGTCTCACTTTGTCCCCCAGGCTGGAGTGCAGTGGTAAGATCACTGTTCACTGCAGCCTCCACCTCCTGGGTTCAAGTGATCCTCCTGCCTCAGCTTCCAGAGTAGCTGGGACCACAGACCCATGCCACCACACCCAAATAATTTTTTTAAAAAATTTTTTGTAGAGATGGAGTCACTATGATGCTGGTCTCAAAATCTTGGCCTCAAGCGACCCTCCCACCTCACCATCCCAAAGCAATGGGATTACAGGTGTGAGCCACAGTGCCCAGCCACTTCACATATTTGTACTGGTTAGTTTCCCAACAAGAGGTCCTCTGACAGGACCTCTGTGGTGAAAGGGAAAAGTGTTTGTTTGTTTCTACCAACACAGAAACTTTACCGGTAAGTTCTACCAAATGTTGTTGTTGTTTTAAGATGGAGTCTCACTCTGTCAGCCAGGCTGGAGTGCAGTGGCACAATCTCAGCGCACTGCAACCTCCACCTCCCAGGTTCAAGCGATTCTCCTGCCTCAGCCTCCCGAGTAGCTGGACTACAGGGGTGCCACCACGCCCAGCTAATTTTTGTATTTTTAGTAGAGACAGGGTTTCACCATGTTGGCCAGGATGGTCTAGATCTCTTGACCTCGTGATCCGCCCGCCTAGGCCTCCCAAAGTGCTGGGATTACAGACGTGAGCCATCGTACCCAGCCAAGTTCTACCAAATGCTGAAGCAACAAGTAGTCTTATACAGACATGAGGCTAGTTTAATCTTCTTAAATAAAATAGGTAAGTACACCACAAGGTAAGACAAGCATACATCTATTTTACTAATAGATATAGATATAAAACTTTTTTTTTTTCTGAGATAGAGTCTCGCTGTGTCGCCCAGGTTGCAGTGCAGTGGCACAATCTCAGCTCACTGCAACCTCCGCCCCCTGGGTTCAAGCAATTATCCTGCCTCAGCCTCCCTAGTAGCTGGGATTACAGGCACGCACCACCACGCCCAGCTAATTTTTGTATTTTTAGTAGAAACGGTGTTTTGCCATGGTAGCCAGGCTGGTCTCAAACTTGTGAGCTCAAGGAGATCCACCCACCTTGGAGTGTTGGGATTACAGGCATGAGCTACCGCGCCCAGCTGATATGAAACATTCTAAATAAAATACTAGGCTAATTGAATTCACTAATGTCATGTAAAAATGCATCAGTATGGGCCAGGTGTGGTGGCTAATGCCTCTAATCCCAGCACTTTGGGAGGCCAAGGCGGGTGTATCTCCTGGATCTCCTTGAGCTCACAAGTTCAAGACCAGCCTGGACAACATAGCAAAATATCATCTTTACCAAAAATACAAAAATTAGATGGTATGGTGGTGCACGCCTGTGGTCCCAGCTACTCAGGAGGCTGAGGCTAGAGGATCACTTGAGCCCAGGAGATAGAGGTTGTAGTAAGCCAAGATCACACCACTGCACTCCAGCCTGGGTGATAGAGTGAGACCCCATCTCAAAAAAAAAAAAAAAGAAAAGCATCAATATGCTAAGTGAAATATCAGTCACATACAGGAAAATACTGTATTATTCCACTTATGTAAGGTATCTAGAGCAGTCAGATTCATAAAGACAGAAAGCAGGGCCGTGGCTCACACCTGTAATCCCAGCACTTTCGGAGGCCAAGGCAGGTGGATCACCTGAAGTTAGGAGTTTGAGACCAGCCTGGCCAACATGGAGAAACCCATCTCTATTAAAAATACAAAAATTAGCCAGGTATAGTGGCGCATGCCTGTAATCCCAGCTACTCAGGAGGCTGAGGCAGGAGAATAGCTTGAACCCAGGAGGCAGAGGTTGCAGTGAGCCAAGATCGCGCCACTGCACTCCAATCTGGGTGACAGAGCGAGACTCCATCTCAAAAAAAAAGAGACAGAAAGCAGAATGGTGGTTGCCAAGGGCTGGGGGAAGAGGGGTGAGAACTAGAGAGTTGTTCTTTGATGAGTGTAGAGTTTCCGTTTTGAAAGACGAAACTCTTCTGGAAATTGGTTGCATAACAGTGTGCATATACTTAACGCCACTGAGTATATACTTCAAAACTGCTGAGATGGTAAATTTTATGTTATGTGTATTTTGCCACAATTGAGAATAATTTTTTTTGCGGCCTGGCACAGTGACTCAGGCCTGTAATCCCAGCACTTTGGGAGGCCGAGGCGGGCGGATCACGAGGTGAAGAGATTAAGCCTGACCAACATGGTGAAACCCCGTCTCTACTAAAAATATAAAAGTTAGCCGGACATGGTGGCAGGCGCCTGCAATCCCAGCTACTCAGGGAGACTGAGGCAGGAGAATCACTTGAACCTGGGAAGTGGAGGTTACAGTGAGCCGAGATCGCGCCACTGCACTCCAGGTAGATGACAGATCGAGACTCTGTCTCAAAAAAAAAAAGGCCTGGCACGGTGGCTCACGCCTGTAATCCCAGCACTTTGGGAGGCCAAGGCAGGCGGATCACAAGGTCAGGAGGTAGAGACCATCCTGGCTAACACGGTGAAACCCCATCTCTACTAAAAATACAAAAAAAATTAGCCGGGCGTGGTGGCTGGCGCCTGTAATCCCAGCTACTCGGGAGGCTGAGGCAGGAGAATGGTGTGAACCCAGGAGGCGGAGCTTGCAGTGAGCTGAGATTGCACCATTGCACTCTAGCCTGGGGGACAGAGTGAGACTCCACCTCAAAAAAAAAAAAAAGAAGAAGAAGAATTTTTTTTTTCCAAAAAAATGCATGAAGATCAAGTAGAGTGTATTCCAAGAATGTAAGAATGGTTCAACATTATAAACATCTATTACTGTAATTCACCATGTCGGTGAACTAAAGGAGAAATTGCATATGGTTATCTCAAAATATGCAGAAAAAGCATTTTATGAACTTCTATGACGATTTATGATAAAAACTCACAGGAAAAAAGAATGTCTCAGGCTGATAAAAGCTGCATACAATTAAGTATAATGGAATAAGTATCCACAATTTCTTGAAGATCAGGAACAAGGCAATGATGCAATGATGCTCTCTATCAATGATGCTGCTCTCAGTAAGTGTTAGAAGTCCTGCCTAGAATCCCAGCACTTTGGTAGGCTGAGGCAGGAGGACCGCTTGAGCCCAGGAGTAACAACTTGGGCGAGATGGCAAGACCCTGTCTTTACAAAAAGAAAAAAAAGAAAAAATTAGCTGGGCATAGTGGCACATGCCTGTAGTCCCAGCTACTAAAGAGGCTGAGGCAGGAGGATCCCTTGAGCCTAGGAGGTGGAGGCTGCAGTGAGCTATGATCTCACCACTGCACCCCAGCCTGGGCAACAGAGTAAGACCCTATATCCAAAAAAATAAAAGAATTTTAATTTTTTTGAAAAAAGAAGTCCTGGCCAAGACAATAAGCCAAGAAAAAGAAATGAAAGTAAACTGTCATTGTTGGCAGATTATATGGGTATAGAAAATCCAACATAATCTACAGGCTACTTTAACAAATTAGAAGGCCAGGCATGGTGGCTCATGCCTATAATCCCAACACTTTTAGAGGCCAAGGCAGGAGGATTACTCGAGGCCGGGGGTTTGAGACCAGCCTGAGCAACATAGCGAGACCCTGTCTCTACAAATAAATTAAAAACTGTAGTTGGGCATGGTAGCACACGCCATGATTTTAGCTACTTGGGAGGCAGGAGGATCCCTTGAGCCCATGAGGCTGAGGTTGCCAATGAGCCATGATCAGACCACTGCACTCCACCCTGGGTGACAGGGTGAGACTCTATCTAAAAAACAGAAACAAAACAAAAAACCCAGAGTTCAGCAATGTTACAGGGGAAAAAAAAAAAAAAGCAGCCGGGCACAGTGGCTCACACCTGTAATCCCAGCAATTTAAGAGGCCGAGGCGGGCGGGTCACCTGAGGTCAGGAGTTCAAAAGCAGACTGGCCAACATGGTGAAACCCCCGTGTCTACTAAAAATACAAAAATTAGCCAGGCGTGGTGGTAGGTGCCTGTAATCCCAGCTACTTGGGAGGCTGAGACAGGAGAATCGCTTGAATCCGGGAGGCGGAGGTTGCAGTGAGCTAAATGCCACTGCACTCCAGCCTGGGCAACAAAGAGCGAAACTCCGTCTCAAAAAAAAAAAAAACACAACCGAAAAGTATAATAGAATATAAGGGGCCAGGCATGGTGGCTCACACCTGTAATCCCAGCACTTTGAGAGGCTGAGGAAGGCGGATGACTTGAGGTCAGGAATTCAAGACCAGTTTGGCCAACATGGTGAAACCCCGTATCTACTAAAAATACAAAAATTAGCCAGGCATGGTGGCACATGCTTGTAATCCCAGCTACTCAGGAGGCTGAGGCAGGAGAATCGCTTGAACCTGGAAGGTGGAGGCTGCAGTGAGCCAAAATCACACCACTTCGCTTCAGCCTGGAAAATAGAGTGAGACTCCATCTTAAAGAGAAAAAAAAAAAGAGACTAAAGTATCATTCACAACATCAATAAAACCCATGAAGTAGGAAATATAAACACAAATCAGAACTTTTTGAAGAAAAACAAAAATTTTTTTTTTTTTTTGAGATGGGGTCTTGCTCTGTCGCCAGGCTGGAGTGCAGTGGCGCGATCTCGGCTCACTGCAACCTCCGCCTCCAGGGTTCAAGCGATTCTCCTGCCTCAGCCTCCCATGTAGCTGGGACTACAGGCGCCCACCACCATGCCGAGCTAATTTTTTGTATTTTTAGTAGAGACAGGGTTTCACCATGTTGGATAGGGTGGTCTCGAACTCCTGACCTCAGGTGATCCACCTGCCTCGGCCTCCCAAAGTGCTGGGATTTCAGGCGTGAGCCACTCACTGTGCCCGGCCTGGACAACAAAATTTTATAACACAAAAGAAGATCTCAATAACTGATGTGATGTAGCTTGTTAATAAACAGAACAACTTAACACAAAGATGTGATTTCTTCTGAAATTAATCTGTGAGTTCAGTGAAATCCGAATAGAAATTGGGAGGATTTTTTAAGAACTTGGAAAACATTTTTGTAACATTTCTATAAAGAATAAAGGTCCATGAAAAGCTAGGTCAAGTTTGAACAAGACAACCAAGGAGAAGGGGCTGGGTCCTCGCATTGAACCACACCGAAAACCATAATGATGACAAGTGTAAGATACTGGTGAGAAATAGTGAAGTGGGCCAAAGAACCAAAATGAGAGCTTAGAACAATATATATGTAGGCAGCTCTACAAGTGCTGTATGATAAAGACGGCACCACAGTCCAGAGGGAAAAAGAACTGGTTGTTTGGACCGGACAGGGGTAGTGACTCACACCTAATCCCAGTACTTTGGGAGGCCAAGGCAGACAGATCACATGAGGTCAGGAGTGCAAGACCAGCCTGGCCAACATGCTGAAACCCAGTCTGTACTAAAAATATAAAAATTAGCTGGGCTTGGTGGCGGGCCCCTGTAATCCCAGCTACTTGAAAGACTGAGGCACGAGAATCGATAGGACCTGAGAAGCAGAGGTTGTAATGAGCCAAGATTGCGACACTGCACTCCAGCCTGGGCAACAGAGCAAGACTCTATTTAAAAAAAAAAAATTGGTTGTTTGGTAGGTAGTTCTGTGAAAACTCTACGTTGAAATAAATCTAAATCCCTCTTTGCACCATATTCAGAGATGGAATCCACAGAGTTAAGAATCTTATGGCCGGGCTCAGTGGCTCAAGCCTGTAATCCCAGCACTTTGGGAGGCCGAGACGGGCGGATCACGAGGTCAGGAGATCAAGACCATCCTGGCTAACACGGTGAAACCCCGTCTCTACTAAAAAATACAAAAAAAAAAAAAAAAAAAACTAGCCGGGCGAGGTGGTGGGCGCTTGTAGTCCCAGCTACTCGGGAGGCTGAGGCAGGAGAATGGTGTAAACCCGGGAGGCGGAGCTTGCAGTGAGCTGAGATCCGGCCACTGCACTCCAGCCTGGGCGACAGAGCGAGACTCCGTCTCAAAAAAAAAAGAATCTTAAAATTGATTAGAATAACACCTAACATTTCTCAAGTGCTCATATGTGCCAGGCACTGTGCTGTGCTCTTTACTGTGTATTAACTCATTTAATTAATTTATAATTAAGCAGGTGCCTGCTATGAGGAAAGCATTATTGTTATCTCTGACAGATGAGGAAACTGAGACACAGAGAGGCAAGGCTGGGACTAGGGCCAAGGCATTTGAACAGAGTTGTGCAATGTCAAATTCCATCCTTATTTAAAATTTTGAGGAGGCTGAGGCAGAAGAATTGCTTGAACCCGGGAGGCGGAGGTTGCAGTGAGCCGAGATCACGCCACTGTTCTCTAGCATGAGTGACAGAGCGAGACTCCATCTCAAAAAAAAAAAAAAAATTACAGGAGGTGGCTCAAGCCTGTAATCCCAGCACTTTGGGAGACCGAGGCGGACGAATCACCTGAGGTCAGGAGTTCAAGACCAGCCTAGCCAACATGGTGAAACCCCGTCTCTACCAAAATACAAAAATTAACTGGGTGTGATGGTGGGTGCCTGTAATCCCAGCTATTCAGGAGGCTGAGACGGGAGAATCACTTGGACTCCAGAGGCGGAGGTTGCTGTGAGCCGAGATCGTGCCACTGCCCTCCAACCTGGGTAGCTGAGTGAGACTCCATCTCAAAAAAAAAAAAGAAGGAATCTTGCCCTGTTGTTCAGGCTGGAGTGCAATGGCACAATCTAGGCTCACTGTAACCTCCGCCTTCTGGTTCAAGCAATTCTCTGGCCTCAGCCTACCAAGTAGCTGGAACCACAGGCACCTGCCACCATGCCCTGCTAATTTTTTTGAGACTTTGTCTTAAAAAATAAAAATAAAAAACTTGGAACAGAGGTGAATGTGCAGTAGCTACCCTTGCCCCTCCAGAGGCCACAGTCTGTAACCCCATAAGACCCAAGAACACCAGAAGTAAGTGAGCAATAGGATTAATTTTGGCGGGAATCAGGGCAGCAGTAGGACTAGTGGCACCCTAGGGTGGCTCTGCTTACCACGAGTCAACCATGAAGAACTTGACTCAAACCCTAGAATCCTTAGCCACCAACACAGGTGAGGCCTTAAAGGGAATTCAAGAATTCAAGAATTTCTAGACTCTTTGGCGGGCGGATCACGAGGTCAGGAGACTGAGACCATCCTGGCTAACACGGTGAAATCCCGTCTCTACTAAAAATACAAAAAATTAGCCGGGCGTGGTGGCGGGCGCCTGTAGTCCCAACTACTCAGAAGACTGAGGCAGGAGAATGGCATGAACCCAGGAGGCAGAGCTTGCAGTGTGCCGAGATTGTGCCACTGCACTCTAGCCTGGGCGACAGAGCAACACTACGTCTCAAAAAAAAAAAGTTTAAGGTGCTGTCTAACACCACCAGCTCACCCTTGAATTCTTTCCCAGGTGAAGTCAAGAACTCTCTTGGGCTAAGCCCCAATTTTGGGGATCACCTGCCCTGCATCAGCTTTGCTATGCTGAGGCTGATCTTGAATTCCTGGGCTCAAGTGATCCTCCTTCCTCAGCTTCCCAAAGTGCTGGGATTACAGACATGAGCCACTGCACCCAGCCTGAGAAGGAGTGATTATTCTTTAACTAAGAGCATATTAGACAAGGAGACAAAGACAGACAGATAGGAAATATGTGCAAGGTCGTAAACCAGCAAGGATTTAATGATTAGATATTAGATATGCAAATTAGTAGAAAAAAGGCTAGAAACCCAATAGCAAAAAGGACAAAAGATATGAAGAGCCAGTTCACAGACAAGGGAATCCCAATGGCTGACAAGGGCACAAAGAGCGGCTCAAACTCTCCAGCCATCAGAGAACCCAGGGGAACATGAGGTACCACTTTAAATTCATCAGATCAGCAAGCCATTAAAAAGTTGGATGGTACCAAGTCCTGAGAGAACCAGAAGCCTCCAGGTCGAGTGTCAACTCTCACAGCCACTCAGGAGAGCATCTGTGGTACTTTGTGAAGTCATGAGTGCGTGTACTCTATCCTGGAAATCCCACTCCAAGGGGAATTCTCCCACAGTCCATAACGGGACAGCAGGAAGATGTTAACTGCAATGATGCTTGTGATGGCGGAGTTGAGGCCAGTTTGAGTGTGCAACACTGTGGAGGTGAGGTGGATCATAAAGGTGCTAGACATTCAACATGGTATAACACACATGTAGCTTGTAGAAACAACAAACAAGATGCATGTGGAAAACAGCATCGAGAGTGAAAATGTAAACGTGTAAGTAACAGAATTGAATTTCCTGCATGACATCATGCATGTAAATTACAAACACATCCACATAGGAGACAGTGCCATGCATGGTACAGAGCCAGGCAGGCTTCAAGGATGCCGACTGAGCATGTGGACATGGGGTCTGATGGATGGCAGGGGAGAGAAAGGAAGCTGGGAAGTGAAAGAGGGAAAGTGAATTAACATAATTCGAGGGGCCCTTGTTCATAGTTGATGTGTAACAAACTGAGAAGTAGACTTGACTCAGCTCTGTATATGAGGCCATAAAATGAACCGTGGAGGCCGGGTGTGGTGGTTCATACCTATAATCCGACTCATGCCTGTAATCCTAGCTACACGGGAGGCCGAGGCAGGAGAATCGCTTGAATCCAGGAGGCAGAGGTTGCAGCGAGCCGCAATCTTGCCACTGCACTCCAGCCCGGGTGATAGTACGAGACTCTGTCTCAAAAGAAAAAAAAAAGTTAGGCAGGGTGCTGTGGCTCATGCCTGTAATCCCAGCCTCCTCGGGAGGCCGAGGTAGGAGAATCACTTGAACCTAGGAGTCGGAGGTTGCAGTAAGCTGAGATCGCGCCACTGCACTACAGCTTGGGCAACAGAGCGAGACTCTGTCTCAAAAAAAAAATAATAATAACTCTTGACTAAGGTCCACAAAACTCTCAAGGCTCTGGGGCCCGTCTACTCCTCCCAGGTTCAGGTCGCCCCTCCCCTTTCCTCGCTGCTCAGCCTCACTGGCTTTCTCACATTCTTCCTCCACAAGCCAAGCTCCTTCACACCTCCTGGCCTTTGCATGTGCTGTTCCCTGGTGCCAGGAAAACACTGAACCTTGCTTTTCTCATAGCTGGCTCCTTCATCATCGGCATTCCTGCTCAAATGTCACCTCTTGGAAAGGTCATCTGACCACGGAATCTAAAGTCAGTTTTGCATCACACAGCACTTGAAATTGTCTCATTTTGCACTGTTTTATTCACCACTGTATCTATAGTGCCCAAAACAGTGTTTGGCCCTAAAGAGATGTTTAATAAATACTTGCGGCAGAAATGAATGAGGGGTTTGCCAAAGTCCCAAATTCTTCCAAGTGGTAGAATGGGGATTTGAACCCAGGTCCACCTAATTCACAGAGTACTTCTGCTTTCTGCTCTCTTTCACCCTCACCCTCAACAGTCCCCATGGTTCTTTTTTTTTTTTTTTTTTGAGATGGAGTCTTGCTCTGTTGCCCAGGCTGGAGTGCAGTGGTATCTCCACTCACTGCAACCTCTGCCTCCAAGGTACAAGCGATTCTCCTGCCTCAGCCTCCCAAGTAGCTGGGATTACAGGCACAGGCCACCATGCCCAGTTAATTTTTGTATTTTTAGTAGAGACTGGGTTTCACCGTGTTGGCCAGGCTGGTCTCGGACTCCCGACCTCAAGTGATCCACTCACCTCGGCCTCCCCAAGTGTGAGCGACATGCCCTGCCAAGAGTTCAGATTTTATTCTAAGTGCAATGGAAAACCAAGGGAAGGTTTTTTGTTTGTTTTGTTTTGTTTTGTTTGAGACGGAGTCTTGCTCTGTCGCCCAGGCTGGAGGGCAGTAGCTCAATCTCGGCCCACTGCAACATCTGCCTCCCGCGTTCAAGCAATTTTTCTGCCTCAGCCTCCCAAGTAGCTGGGACTATAGGCATGCGCTACCACGCTCGGCTACTTTTTGTGTTTTTAGTAAAGACAGGGTTTCGCCTGTTGGCCAGGCTGGTCTGGAACTCCTGACCTCAATGATCCACCCGCCTCGGCCTCCCAAAGTGCTGGGATTATAGGAGTGAGCCACCGAGCCGGGCCAGCAGCATAATTTTTTAAAAAGGTTTCATTTAAGAATAACACAGAGACAAAAAGATTTGTTTTAAAAGATCACTTCAGGCCGGGCGCGGTGGCTCAAGCCTGTAATCCCAGCACTTTGGGAGGCCGAGACGGGCGGATCACGAGGTCAGGAGATCGAGACCATCCTGGCTAACATGGTGAAACCCCGTCTCTACTAAAAATACAAAAAACTAGCCGGGCGAGGTGGCGGGCGCCTGTAGTCCCAGCTACTTGGGAGGCTGAGGCAGGAGAATGGCGTGAACCCGGGAGGCGGAGCTTGCAGTGAGCCGAGATTGCGCCACTGCACTCCAGCCTGGGCGACAGAGCGCGACTCCACCTCAAAAAAAAAAAAAAAAAAAGGCCGGGCGCGGTGGCTCAAGCCTGTAATCCCAGCACTTTGGGAGGCCGAGACGGGCGGATCACGAGGTCAGGAGATCGAGACCATCCTGGCTAACACGGTGAAACACCGTCTCTACTAAAAATACAAAAAAATTAGCCGGGCGAGGTGGCGGGCGCCTATAATCCCAGCTACTCGGGAGGCTGAGACAGGAGAATGGCGTGAACCCGGGAGGCGGAGCTTGCAGTGAGCTGAGATCTGGCCACAGCACTCCAGCCTGGGCGGCAGAGCGAGACTCCGTCTCAAAAAAAAAAAAAAAAAAAAAAAAAAAAAAAGATCACTTCGGCTGCTGCGTGAAGACTGGACTGGAGAAGTGGAAGACACATAAGCTCTCTGAGCCTCGGTTTCCACATTTGCAAAAATGGGGAGAGTACCCCTGTGGTTCAGGGCTGTTGTGAGTAAGGTGGGGAAACAGTTTCCAGGAGTGTCCTTGGCACTCGAGGAACACGCTGCGGTGCAAAAGGCCCTGTCAGGGACCTGGAAGTTGGGGCGTGGAAGCCCCTCCAAGCCCCCACCTACAGGTCTGGGGGCTGTGTCAGAGCCCAGAATCGGCTGTCGCTCGCCATGGCGGCCACTGAGTGGCGTCACTGGCCGGGCGCGCTCAGTCTTGAACAGGCTCCCACCCATCAGCCCGCTCGGCGCTCGGCAGCTCTGGCCTGCTTAGGGCGAACGGGGGCGGGGCCTGCGTGTGGGGCGGAGCCAGGACCGGAGGGGCGGGGCATATGGGGGCGGGCCGCTGCGACGCTGGGCGTGTGGGCGCAGATGGCGGCGGCGCACGGCGCCTGAGAGGGCCGGGGCCATGAGCGCCGCCCGGCCCCAGTTCAGCATTGATGATGCCTTCGAGCTGTCCCTGGAGGACGCGGGCCCTGGACCCGAGTCCAGCGGGGTCGCGCGCTTTGGGCCGCTGCACTTCGAGCGTCGGGCCCGGTTCGAGGTGGCTGACGAGGACAAGCAGTCCCGGCTGCGCTACCAGGTGAACCGCCCGGCCCACCTCACCCCCTGTCCCCGGCCGGACGGGACCCCAGGCAGGGCCCCAAAGGCCTCAGCTCAGGAGAGAATCTGCCTAGAGGCCCCAGCTGAAGTGCGAGACCACCCCCCTACCCCCGGACGTGACTCTTGATCCACAGCCCTGCCCAGGCCCTGCCAGTTCCGATACCGGGCCCCAGCCAGCCGGGAAGAGTCCACAGCCCGGGCCCAGGAGCTCATCCCTCAGCTCCAGCTGGGGAGCCCAGCCGATTCCCTACTCAGCCTGGGTACTCGCCCCTGGCCCCCGCTGGGTTGGGGGAGCTCCTCTGTATCTGAACCAGACCTTGCCCACACGCAGGAGCATCCCCTGTGCCCCAGGCCAGCTAAGCTGATGGGAACCCGCACGCCTTTCTGTATTCTGAAAGCCCTCACCCTAATCCCACCATCACCCCTAAGAGCTGAAGCCCCTCTCACATGACCAGTCCTTGCCCACCCTTGGGCTCCCACTAAATCAGAAATCAATCCCCATTTTCCCAGGAAACCTCCACCAACCCTAGGCTGCTTTTCTTGGAGACCTGAACCCGATCCCTGTACCTTGAACCTGGGAACCCTGGGCCTGGCCTTCCCTGGCACCCCAATTCCCAAGCTCTCATTCTAGGCCACTGAATGAAAGCTCCACCCTGACTCCCAAAGTTGGGAGCTCTCCTTTCCCTGGGACCCGTGCAGGCTCCTGCTCCCCAAAGCCCTGGCATCCACCCACCTCCTACCTGGTTTCTGTGATTCACCAAACCCGTTCTGCAGGGAGGGCGGAGGGCCAGGTGAGCAGCTGCCAGGCGGCCAGGCAGATGGTTGTGTAGGCCTGCCTTCTCTCCCTGGGAAGGGATGAGGAAGGGCCCCAGCCTAGCAACCCCCCTGAGACCTGTGTTCTGCAACAGAACCTGGAGAACGATGAGGATGGAGCCCAGGTCTCTCCGGAGCCAGATGGGGGAGTCAGCACCAGGTTAGGGCCAGGTGGGGACCCAACCCTGTACCCCAGCCCCAGCTCCTATCCCCAGGGACCCTGCTGAGTCGCCCACCCCACTTCACTCACTTCCATCCCATCCTATTGATTCCTAGTCTGACCCTCACTTTCCTCACAGGGTCCCCTACACTGCAGGGTCACCCTACCCTAGTGCCCAGCCGTACTCACCTCTTTCAGAAACCCCCAGTCTGGTCTGGCCCCCACCTTCATACAGGTCACCTGTCCTAAAGAAACCCCTAGCTCATCTCCAGTCCCTGAATTCATCCTCACCCACCGAGGCCTCTCAGAGTCCACTATTCTGCAAGGGGCCAGCTCCAGTCCCTGCACCACACCCTGTACTTCATCAGGACTTCTGTCCCAAAACAACCCCATCCTTGCCTCCCTGCCCCTCACTGGGCGCCTGTCCTGCAGGGATTCCGGCCGAACTTCCATCCGCAGCTCCCAGTGGTCCTTTAGCACCATCAGCAGCGGCACCCAGCGCTCCTACAACACCTGCTGCAGGTGAGCCTGCCTACCTAAGCCCCCAGCCAAGCAGCCCTGGCTCTACCACTGCAGCCTCCTGCACCCCCTCCCTTCACCTCCTTCACATTGACCCTGCTCTCCTGCCACCCAGCTGGACCCAACACCCTTTGATCCAGAAGAACCGTCGAGTGGTGCTGGCCTCCTTCCTGCTCCTGCTGCTGGGGCTGGGTGAGTGGCCCTGAGGGTTGGAGTCAAAAGGGGCCCCATGGGAGGCTCTGCCTCCCCCTTGACACTGAGCCTCCCAGCATCCTGAGGGGGCAGCTGGCTGCCATCATCACAGCCCCAGTTTACAGGTGAGGAGACAGAGGCCTTGCAACCTGAGCACACAGTCAGGAAATCACACATAGCTGAAAATGGAACCTGGCTTATCACTCCAGAGACTTTTCCTTTTTTAAAAAATTTAACCTGTTTAATCCATTAGAGGACAGAAGAGTAGCAGCTACCATTTATTCTGTGTCTACTTTGGGCAAGGTGCAGGGCAGTTTTATTTTCCCACCTTACAGAAGTCCTGCAAGTGAGGTGGTGCCCAGAAGAGCCACGTGTAGGGGCTCAGGGATGCCGAGTGCCCAGCCAGTGCAGAGCCACAGGGCACCTGGTACTTCCCCTTATCTGGCATCTAAGCGCTGACCAGCACCCCTCTCCTACCCATTGCTCAGATGGGGGAACTTTTGGTCCAGAGCAGGCAGATCTCACACCAGGTGTCCTCTGGCTCCCAGGCACCTCGTTCTTTGGGGTAGAGGAGGCAGAGTCCCCAGAAAGGATCCAGGGTTGGGGTCACGAGTGACATATAAGGAGGGACCAACTGTGGCTGCTACCCTGGCTGATCTCTCTGCTTCTCCAGGAAGGCCAAGGCTTCCCAGCCAGCCAGGCCCCCAGCACGCAATCTGGCCTCCTCTCTGGGTGTTGGAGTGCGTGGGAGGGGCTGCCACTTCCCAGCACCGCTGCACACTGGCCCCGGTAGTGCTGCCAAGTTCTGTCATTTGTCCCCTCTCAACCCAGCAAGGCAAGTCTGGGGCTACCAGAGCTCCTTAGAGGGCCTTTCTAGGGTGCAGGGAGTGAGTTTCAGCCCCCATCATATCCTATACCCCACCTTTTTTTTTTTGAGGAGGAGTCTTGCTCTGTTGTCCAGGCAGGAGTGCAGTGGCACAATCTCGGCTCACTGCAACCTCCGTCTCCTGGGTTCAAGGGATTTTCATGCCTCAGCCTCCATAGTAGCTGGGATTACAGGCGCCCGCCACCATACCTGGCTAATTTTTTGTATTTTTTTAGTAGAGGTGGGGTTTCACCATGTTAGCCTCAGGTGATCCACCTGCCTCGGCTTCCCAAAGTGTTGGTATTACAGGCGTGAGCCACCACGCCCAGCCCTTTTTATTTTTTTAGAGACGGGGTCTTATTCTGTTGCCCAAGCTGGAGTACTGTGGTATGATCACTGCAGCCTCAAACTCTTGGACTCAAGCCATCCACCCAGCTGAACCTCCCTAGTAGCTGGGACTAGGGAAAATTTTTTTTTTTTAAATAATAATAGAGACAAGGCCTCACTATGTTGCCTAGGCTGGTCTTGAACTCCTGAACTCAAATGAGCCTCCCAAAGTGCTAGGATTACAGCCATGAGCCACCATGCCTGGATTGGGCTAATTTTTTTTTTTTAGAGATGGGGGTCTTGCTATGTTGCCCAGGCTGGCTTCGAACTCCTGGCCTCAATCTTCCTGCCTTGGCTCGCTGAAGCACTGAGATTACAGGCATGAGCCACGGCACCTGGCCCACCCTTTTTGAAGTAGTCGGGGCAATGCACAAAGCACACAGCAGTCCATGGTGGCCCCCCATTCCCCCAGGCTTACTACCCGCCTTGTTGCAGAGTCCAAAGTCCAGCTCCTCATTCCCCCATCCCTCTTGTAACTGGGGATCCAGGACTCCTGCACTGCCCTCTTCTTACCCCCCATATCCCGATCACCTGTACTGTTAGCTTTCAGGTTCTTACTGGTTCCTCCACTAAGGCTGGGCCATGAGGGCAGGGATCTTTTCTGCCCTTCAGGGCGGAATTCCCAGTACCAGGCACTCAGTAGGTGTTCCATAAATGTTTGTTGAATGACTAAAAGCCCACCCCAAGGAGCAAATAAAAATCTCTCAAGTTTCACACATTTCCCAGGGCCTGCTCAGTGCCTTGCTCTGGAAACAGAGCTTGGTGAGCTTCCTGGAGAGGGTCTCTGCCTAGGGCATCTTCAGCTCAGGTGGTGTAGGGCTGAGCCGGGCTGGGAGTGGGAGCCCCCGCCCTCACCACTGCTCCTGCCCCCACCCCCGCGGCTCCGTCTGTGTGCAGTGCTGATCCTGGTCGGCGTGGGACTGGAGGCGACCCCCTCTCCAGGTGAGCGACCCTCCCGCCCCCACAGGCAGAGGACACCCCTGTCTTGTGTCCACGGGTCCACGGCAAGCCCTCCCGCCTCCCGGCAGTACACGGCCACTTTTCAGCTGGGAGTGAGGCTTGCCCGGGCAGTCAGAGGCAGCCCGGAAGGCCTCGCAGCCCCCGCCCCCTTGCCCTGACTGGGCTGTGGTCCCTTCCCGCAGGTGTCTCCAGCGCCATCTTCTTCGTGCCGGGTTTCCTGTTGTTGGTGCCTGGAGGTGGGAGCGGGCACCGGGGCGGAAGGGGCGGGGCCGCGGAGCGGGACTGAGGGCGGGGTCGTGGGGAGGGGAGGGGCCTCTGCGCTGACAGGCCCCGCCCCACAGTCTATCACGTGATCTTCATCTACTGCGCGGTCAAGGGACACCGGGGCTTCCAGTTCTTCTACCTGCCCTACTTCGAGAAGTGACTGCAGCGCAGCGTGGACTCCTTGCATCCACGTGGGCGTCCCTCTGACCCGCGCCCTGTTCCGTTCCCCTCATCTCAAGGGAAGAGGCCCTCCAGGGCCCTCGAAACCCCAGCCCCTAGGGAGTTTGCTCAGGAAGTTTGGGGAATGCAGGCCTGGCCCTGGGAAAGCCGCCCCTCGCCTGCTCTGTGCCTTAACTTATTCTCCGGCCGTGCGGCTGCTAGGTTGCTGTTATTTTGTGCTAATAAAAGAGTAGTTAATTCCACCAGAGGCAATTGCTGTCCTCCTGCCCTGCCACCACTAGCCCAGCCCACCAGCCTGACCACAGCCCCCCTCCCAAGGACTGACCCTGAGGCTGAAGGGCTTCGAGTACCACCGAACGCGTGGCAGCCCTGATGCTGAGGCTTGCCCAAAGTTACGGGGCATGTTAGGGGCAGAGCTGGGCGTAGGAAGTCTGCCTTGCCAGCCAGGAGGCAGCCAGGACAGCCTGCCCCACCCCCACCCTTGGATGACTCAACCAGCCCATCTCTGTCTGGTGGCCCTGGCCGAGAGCACTCAAAGATGACGCAGGCCTGGGGCCTGGAGGCTGGTATCCTAGTTCCAGCCTGGCTCTGGGGCCCTGGGCTGCCACAGCCAGCGCTGAATGTGGGCCATGCCAAGGCAGCGGCCCAGCCCCCTCCACCCACTGCCTTCCTTCCCAGTCCCAGAGGCTGGGAGAACCTGGGGGCAGAGGGCATAGGAAGCCGTGCCTGACACCCTCAGTGATCAAAGACTTGGAAATGCAGAATGTTAGAAACAAACCATCTCAGAATTTTGGAAAATCAGAGCATTTCAGAATCTTAGGAACCAAGAAACAGAATCTTTGAGAAGCCTGAAATCTGAGATCATAGTAGCTACCAGTTATCAAGTTGTTAAAAGGCACCAGGATGGCCGGGCACAGTGGCTCAAGCCTGTAATCCTAGCACTTTGAGAGGCCAAGGTCGGAGGATCGCTTGAGCCCATGAGTTTGAGACCAACCTGGATAACATGGTGAGACCCCATCTCTATTTTAAAAAAAGAAAAAAAAGAAAAGGCATTAGGCCCTGCGCTAAGCACTGAACACGGGTTTATATCTTGTAATTTTCACTACCTCAGTCCCATTTTACAGATGAGGACTGACTCGCCCAAGGACAGCCAGCAGGTGGTAGGTAGAATTAGAAACGTAACCCAGGGCTCCAGCTCCCTGGCCAGGGCTCTTCCCATGACACTGTGGGGGAGGGAGAAGGAAACCAGCACTGAGCTGGTCTCCCCTACCAGCCAACCAAGAGGCTGGCTGAGTGAGCAAGAGTTGGGAAGCCCTGTTGGTGCACCTGCCCACACAGTCTATCTCCCCCACCGAAACATGGGTCCCACGAACCACTGCAGCACCCAACACAGTGGGGCCTTCAGGGTTCTGAGTTAGATGAATGGACACCCAGACTCCTGCTGTCGCTCCCACCTTTCCAGGCCCCACAGACTTCCCACCCTCAACCCCCATTCAAGGCACTTTGGGGGTACCCATTGGATGCAGGAACTCCTAAACCAGTGGTCTTCCAACTAGCTGTGGTAAAGGGCCAGTTTTCATTTCTAATCCGTCATGGCCCGGTCCTTTCATAAGAAGAACTAACCGGGTGTGATGCCTCGTGCCTGTAATCCCAGCACTTTGAGAGGCCAAGGTGGGAGGATCACTTGAGCCCAGGAGTTCGAGACCAACCTGGGAAACATGGCAAAACCCCATCTCTACAAAAAATACAAAAATTAGCCAGGCATGGTGGGGCACCTGTAGTCCCAGCTACTTGGGGAGCTGGGGTGGAAGGATCACTGAGCCTGGGAGGCTGCAGTGAGCCATGATTGCACCCCTGCACTCGAGCCTGGAAGACAGACTGAGATCTATCTCAAAAATAATAAAAATTTTAAAAACTAGAAAAATGAAATAAAAAGCATACAGAGGCCAGGCGCAGTGGTTCATGCCTGCAATCCCAGCACTTTGGGAGGCCGAGGCAGGCAGATCACGAGATCAGGAGTTCGAGACCAGCCTGACCAACAGGGTGAAACCCCATCTCTATGAAAAATACAAAAAAATTAGCCGGGTGTGGTGGCGGGTGTCTGTAATCCCAGCTACTCAGGAGGCTGAGGCAGGAGAATCGCTTGAACCCGGGAGGCAGAGGTTGCAGTGAGCCGAGATTGCGCCACTGCACTCCAGCCTGGGTGACAGAGCAAGACTCTGTCTCAAAAAAAAAAAAACTACAGAATACAAGCCCACAGTTTATCAGATTAATTAGACATAAAATTACATTTCAATAAATAGAACAAACATAGGAAAAAGGAAAACTGACAAAAACCATTGAATATGAACAAACGGCAATTAACACAACACAGAATCGCAACTAACAACTTTTTATCATTCCTTTTTTTTTCTTTTTTTTTTTTTTTTTTGAGACGAGTCTCACTGTCTCCCAGGATAGAGTGCAGTGGCAAAATCTCGGTTCACGGCATCCTCTCCCTCCCAGTTGAAGCGATTCTCATGCCTCAGCCTTCCCAGTAGCTAAGATTACAGGCACATGCCACCATGCCCAGCTAATCTTTGTATTTTTAGTACAGACAGGTTTTCACTATGTTGGCCAGGCTGGTCTCCAAGCCCTGAGCTGCCTCACCAGAGGTGCCTCTACAGTCCTAACAGGAAGCAATGTCAGAAGTTGTGATTCCCATCATTAGAAGTTTGCATTAGGGATCAGCAAGGTCTAGTCCACAGAATGGGTTTTATATTTTGTAATGGTTGGAGAAAAGTCAAATTATAATAAGATTTGATAACATAAAATTATATAATGTTCAAATTTCCATGTCAATAAATGAAGTTTTACTATTATTTATTAAATTTCCGACATAGCCACACTCATTTGTTGATAACTTGACTTTGCACTACAAACTTTGACAGCAGAGTTGCGTGAGCAGCTCTTTTTTTTAATAAGATTTGCTTTTTTTATTCTGCAGTTTCAATAGGATATATCCAGATATACGCTTATTTATTTATTTATTTATTTTTGAGATGGAGTCTCGCTCTGTCGCCCAGGCTGGAGTGCGGTGGCGCGATCTCGGCTCACTGCAAGCTCCGCCTCCCGGGTTCATGCCATTCTCCTGCCTCAGCCTCCCGAGTAGCTGGGACTACAGGCGCCCACCATCTCGCCCGGCTAGTTTTTTGCATTTTTTAGTAGAGACGGGGTTTCACCGTGTAGACCAGGGTGGTCTCGATCTCCTGACCTCGTGATCTGCCCATCTCGGCCTCCCAAAGTGCTGGGATTACAGGCTTGAGCCACCGCGCCCGGCCTTTTTTTTTTTTTTTTTTTTTTTTTTGAGACGGAGTCTCGCTCTGTCGCCCAGGCTGGAGTGCAGTGGCCGGATCTCAGCTCACTGCAAGCTCCGCCTCCCGGGTTCCCGCCATTCTCCTGCCTCAGCCTCCCGAGTAGCTGGGACTACAGGCGCCCGCCATCTCGCCCGGCTAATTTTTTGTATTTTTTTAGTAGAGACGGGGTTTCACCGTGTTAGCCAGGATGGTCTCGATCTCCTGACCTCGTGATCCGCCCGTCTCGGCCTCCCAAAGTGCTGGGATTACAGGCTTGAGCCACCGCGCCTGGCCCTTTTTTTTTTTTTAAAGACAGATTCTGGCCGGGCGCGGTGGCTCAAGCCTGTAATCCCAGCACTTTGGGAGGCCGAGACGGGCGGATCACGAGGTCAGGAGATCGAGACCATCCTGGCTAACACGGTGAAACCCCGTCTCTACTAAAAAAATACAAAAAACTAGCCGGGCGAGGTGGCGGGCGCCTGTAGTCCCAGCTACTCGGGAGGCTGAGGCAGGAGAATGGCGTGAACCCGGGAGGCGGAGCTTGCAGTGAGCTGAGATCCGGCCACTGCACTCCAGCCCTGGCGACAGAGCGAGACTCCGTCTCAAAAAAAAATAAAATAAAATAAAAAATAAAGACAGATTCTCACTGTGTTACCCATGCTGGAGTGCAGTGGTGTGATCTCGGCTCACTGCAACCTCTGCCTCCTGGGCTCAAGCGATCTTCTCACCTCAGCCTGCAGAATAGTTGGGACCACAGATGCAAGCACAACCACACCCATCTAATTTTTGTATTTTTAGTAGAGACAGGGTTTCACCATGTTGCCCAGGCTGGTCTCCAACTCCTGAGCTCAAGCAACCCGCCCACCTTGGCCTCCAAAGGGCTGGGATTCCAGGCATGAGCCACACACCTGGCCTGTTGGGTTACTTTTTAAATCTTCCAGTTCTCTCTTCAGCTATTCTGTTACTGCATGTTAATCTCTCTTCCCCTTTTAGCCCTCTTTTATTTGCATGTATCTTGTGGTCGTTAGGCGGTTGTATTATGTACACTGATATGCCAGTCCTCTTGTTTTTGTCTCTGCCTCGTCTCCTTCATGGTGGTTTCTTTACTTTTATAATCTGTAGGGGTTTTTTTGTTTTGTTTTGTTTTTGAGACGGAGTCTCGATTTGTTGCTCAGGCTGGGGTGCAATGGCGTGATCTCAACTCACTGCAGCTCCACCTCCCAGGCTCAAGCAATTCTCCTGCCTCAGCCTCTGAGTAGCTGGGATTACAGGTGTGTGCTACCTCGACCGGTTAATTTTTGTACTTTTAGTACAGATGGGGTTTCACCATTTTGGCCAGGCTGGCCTCGAACTCCTGACCTCAGGTGGTTCACCCACCTCAGCCTCCCAAAGTGCTAGGATTATAGGCGTGAGCCACCACTCCTGGCCCAGTAATCTGTAGTTTTTATCACAAGTTCCCCTTTGGAAGCAGCAGGGTTTTTTTCCAGTTTTTTTCAGCTTTTCACACCCTGGAGAGAGACCACACTCCTGCTTGAAGGGCAGGCCCTGGAGTTCCAGGCTCTTTAGGGTAGCTGTTTCCACTCCCGGCCCTGAACATCTGTTCCTTGTCACTTTCTCCAACTGGTCAGTGCAGACAGATTAATATCTTAGCCTTTGGAGACCATGGAATGTATCCAGGGGATTTGTTTCTTGCTCCCCAGACTCCTACGGTTCTTCTGTCACTCATGGGTGTAGGAGTCCAGGCGCCCAAGCCTCTATGCCGATCTGAAACCCCCCAGGGTCAGCTCACTCCTGCAACCCCAGCTTCGATTTCTTTGTCTTTGATACATGGAGCCATCCCTTTCTTTCTTTCAAGCTCGCTTTTTTTACACTTGGGTTGTTTGTTGTTTTTTTTGTTTGTTTGTTTGTTTGTTTTTGAGACAGAGTCTCGCTCTGTCACCCAGGCTGGAGTGCAGTGGCGCGATCTCGGCTCACTGCAAGCTCCGCCTCCCGGGTTCACTCCATTCTCCTGCCTCAGCCTCCCGTGTAGCTGGGACTAAGGCACCCGCCACCGCACCCGGCTAATTTTTGTATTTTTAGTAGAGACGGGGTTTCACTGTGTTAGCCAGGATGGTCTCGATCTCCTGACCTCGTGATCCGCCCGTCTTGGCCTCCCAAAGTGCTGAGATTACAGGCGTGAGCCACCGTGCCCGGCCTGTTTGTTTGTTTTTTGTCTTTTATTTTTCCTTTTTGTGGAGAATGGGGGTCTCAATATATTGCACAGGCAGGTCTCAAACTCCTGGACTCAAGCTGTCCTCCCGCTTCTGCCCCATTAGCAGCTGGGATTACAGGTGTGAGCCACCACACCTGGCTCAAGTTCATTCAATAAAAAAAAAAACTATAAATATAAGTATTGGGAGGGGTCCAGCCATCTTCTCCATTCATCATGCCACTGGGGCGTCCCCACTGAATGCCACCAGTGCCAGGGAGCTCCCTACCTCCCAGGGGTCTGGAGAGACCCAAATCTTGCTCACACTGAGGAACGGTGGACAGCTGAGGGCAGGTCTTCTCCAGGCAGCTTGAGTAGGGGGAGGTAAGGATGAGGATGGGTGGGTAACATAACAAGCAGACCTCGAGGCCAGGTGTTCTCAGGGACAGAAGAAGTCTAGGGGCTGCTGGGTCTCCTCCATCTCCATCCTGGAGGCTCCTGGGGGAGAGCCGTAGTCTGGGTCCGGCTGGTGTCTGGGGCCGCGGGGGCAACAGATATTCCCTCCTGGAGCGTCAGTGGCGGGAAAGCATCATCACAAACTCTGCGGGAGAGAAGGGCAGGGCTTGGGCCAGTCCATGTCAGGGATCCCAGGAGGTGCTGGGCTCAGCCTGGGCCCTGGAAGGACGGGAGGGTTTTCTGGGAAGGAGACTCACCGTCAAAGTCTACGGTGCCATCCCCATTGAGGTCCACTTCTCGGAGCATCTCGTCCAGCTCAGGACCAGCCAGTGGCTCCCCGAGCAGAGCCGGTACAGCCTCCCGCAGCTCCGCTACCGTAATTCGTCCATCCCTGTCCCTGTCAAACTAAGGTCCCCGCAAGGCTCAGCCCCCCCCCACCCAAAGCTGCCTCAGCCTGCAGCCAGCTCCACTCTTTTATTTTTTATTTTATCTATTTTTTTATTTTATTTATTTATTCTGAGATGGAGTCTTGGTCACCAGGCTGGAGTACAGTGACGCGATCTCGGCTCACTGCAACCTCTGCCTCCAGGGTTCAAGTGATTCTTCTGCCTCAGCTTCCTGAGTAGCTGGGATTATCAGTGCCCACCACAACCCCCGGCTAATTTTTTTTTTTTTTTTTTTTTTTTGAGACAGAGTCTCACTCTGTCGCCCAGGCTGGAGTGCAGTGGCTGGATCTCAGCTCACTGCAAGCTCCGCCTCCCGGGTTCATACCATTCTCCTGCCTCAGCCTCCCGAGTAGCTGGGACTATAGGCGCCCGCCACCTCGCCCGGCTAGTTTTTTGTATTTTTTAGTAGAGACGGGGTTTCACCATGTTAGCCAGGATGGTCTTGATCTCCTGACCTCGTGATCTGCCCGTCTCGGCCTCCCAAAGTGCTGGGATTACAGGCTTGAGCCAACACGCCCGGCCTATAATTTTTGTATTTTTAAGAGAGATGGGGTTTCGCCATGTTGGCCAGGCTGACCTCGAACTCCCGACCTCAGGTTCTGCCCACGTTGGCCTCCAAAAGTGTTGGGATTACAGGCGTGAGCCACCGCACCCGGCCAGCCAGTTCCACTCTTACCACTGCCTGTACCTAGATGCTCCCCCACCCACCATCTCTGCCTGTGCACACCTTCTCCATCTTCCCACACCAAGGTGGTTTGCCTCCTGCTCCAGGAAGTCCTCCTGGATGGATCCCCTAGCTGAGAGTGAGCTGAACCCTCTCCGACCCATCCCTGGGCCCCAGTCCCATCTCCTGCAGGGCTCTGGGCCTTCCCAAGGCTGAGACCTGAGTGAGAGGCCAGCAAGGATGCCACCCAGCGCTGCCCCCCTCTGCCCACCTCACCACACTCCGCACCTCACGGAAGGCGATGCGCAGCTCTCGCACCCCCAGCATATGCGCCGTCTCCTCCCTCAGCTTTGGGCCTATCAGTTCTACAAACTCCTCAAAGTCCACACGGCCACCCACTGCGGACCCAGGAAGAGTGTCACAATAGTGAGGGCATAAGGGCTGAAGTCAAAGGAGGGACATCCCACAGGCCAGGCACCCCCACCCCCAGGCTCTGCACCTAGGAAGAAACACTCCTGTCCACGCTTGCAGCAGATAGGAGGCCGGAACCCCCGTCCTTGGCTGCTGGGGTGCCAGGGCTGCTTCTGTTCTGAGCAAAGAACCCAAGTGTGCGAGGAAGAGACCAGGCTTTGGAGCCAGATAGTGCCCGGTGCAAATCTTGGCCCTGCTGCTGATGTGCGTGGCACTGTCTGACTTACTGACCCTCCCTTCCTCATCCTAGGAATGGGGCAAGGAGCCTAGAAGTACTGGAGCCCAGTGGGCAGCAATAAATGCCACTTCTGAACACACCCATGCGGTCTGTGCCTCAGTTCTAAGATGCCATCAGTCACACAAAGCACTCATGGTCACACAACTGCTTTGGGGACAGAAAAGAAGCATGACACTAAATGTCCACCTCAATTGTAAATCACATCCCCATTTTGGAAATTATACGGAAAAAATGCCGGAGTCCTGGAATTAAGTGAATATGAGATTTGTCTGAGGACAGACCAGCGAAGAGGAACCACACAGTGCCTGCCATCAGACACTGAGTCGCAAGGCGTGGCTGGGGTCCTCTCGCATCAAGGCAACCCCAATTCAGGCAGCTGCCACCAGGGCACAGGGCTGAGGCAGGGTCACGGAAAGAGAGAAGGAAAGGGTGCCAGGTGACTAATATCGGTGGAAAGCACTCTATCACTGAGTCAGGGGCTTCTGGGTCAGCGAGGCAGGAAGGGCTTGGGTGGAAGGAGCAAATGTGTACAGCGGCCATGGCAATAGACATCCCGAGCCGGGGTCCTGAACCTGAGCCCCAGGGGGCTCTCCTGGGTCTCCGGACTGACTTGCTGGCCTGCCTTCCCACACAGAGAGGCAGGAGCTTGAACCCGGTGCCCCCGCCTGGACACCGCCACCTTCCCTCACTCCCACTGGCACCCCAATGGACTCCCAAGGGCCACCTCCTGCCAGCCCCTCGTAACCCCCTGAACCATGCAGGCTGCCCAGGCGGGCAGGCTCCCACACTGACTGCGCATCTTGATGTGCTGCGAGACCTCCAGGAGCTCCATCTCGGTGGGCATGTAGCCCAGGGTCCGCATGCAGTCACCCAGTTCCCGGTGGCTGATGTAGCCGTCACGGTCAGTGTCAAACTCCTCGAAGGCGGCCTGAAGCTCTGTGGGGGACGGAGGTCAGGCCCAGGCAGCCAGGCTCAGGGACAGCTCCCACCCCTGCCAGCAGCAAGAGCCACTCACCGTCTAGCTCCTCAGGGCCCAGCTCACGGTCCTGCAGAGGTGGAGTCCAGGATGTCCCCAGGGCCAGCCACGGCTCTGTCATCCTTCCTCCTCCATCCCCTGCTCATGTTGGCCTGGGCAGGGCCCAGCCCCACCAGGGTAGGAGAAGGACGCTGAAGCCTCGTGGGACCCAGAAGGAGCAAGCTCCCTTTTGTGCTCCTGGGGCCTGCAGCTCCCGCAGAGCCCTGGTGTGAATGCTGGCTCTGCCCACCGCACACGCCGGCCTGAGACCCACCCTACCCAAACCGCAGCAACCCTGCCCCACAGCCCAGGCTCAGTCTAGGGCAGAAGAGGCAGAGGGCCTCTCAGGGGCAGGGTGGGCTGAGCCCAAGGGGTGTGTCTCCAGCCCCATCCCCGGGACCCCCAGCCCGACCCAGGTCCCACCTAACCTTCCCGAAGACTCGATTGAGCAGGGGCCCGTATGTCCTCTGAGCAGCGTCGTGCCGGGGGTCAGGACGATGTCGGTGGGACTGGCGAGAAGAGGCTGGCCCAGGGGATGCAGGGGGTGCCCCCACCGGGCCCTCTCCAGTCCTGGGAGGGTTATTGCTGCTCCCCGGGGCCTCGGGGCCTGACTGCTCCCCAGCGCTGCCAGTGCACTTTCGAGACCCTCGGAGCCCCCTCTCCTTCTTGCTCCTCTTCCTGGTCAGCGGGGGCTCCTCTGCATCACTCTTGGGAGTCACAACCCCCGCGGGGGGCTTCTGAGGGCCAGTGGCCGGGTCTGGGCTGTGCTGCCCCCTTGCCTGCTCTGTGGCCATGGGGGAGGGATAACAGCGCTCAGAGACAAATCACCCCTGGGCACCCTTGACTTTCAGGACCCATAAAGCTGCTTATGCACCCCCACTCTTAGAGGCGAGAGCCTAGGATCGGGCTCTGAGGGGGATTAGGGTAAGTGAGGCAGGCAGCCCCAGCCCTAATCCCAGTCCTCTGCCTCAGGACTGGCCAGGGCAAAGCCAGATGGGTCCAGAGAACTGTCCTTGGTCAGAAGCAAGGGGCACCAGGACGTGGTGGCTGCCATGAGCCTCACATGCCAGATCTGCCACTTACTAGCTGGGGGATCCAGCAAATTCCCCTCCCAGCCTCAGTTTCCCCATCTATAAAACACGGGGAATAATGCCAGGGTGCAAAAGACTCAGCCCAGTTGTGACATGGGCGGAGGCCTCCGTTAGGCAGAGAGGACCAGGGAAGGCACCTCAGGCGGGAGGAGGCATGTGGACAACAGCTGGGAGGTGGGAAAGGATGAGCGAGTGGCCCACTGGGGCCCCCCATGGGTGACATCCTGGCCAGAGCAGAGGGCATGTGAAATGGAGAAAGAGGCCAGATCACAGATGCCTCGAATGCCATATCGAGGAGCATGGCGGGTGATGTGGGAGGAGGTGGACCTTGGAGTCTTAGAGTCTGCCCGGGGCTGGAGAAGCCCTGAGGAGGAGGGTCTGACTGTCCAGGTCCATCAGGGCTGGGGGAGGGGTCTGGCTGGTCACTTGGCCCTACTGGGCCAGGGTTAGGGTTTCCCGGCAAGCAGCCCCATGAATGATTGATGTCCTCTCAGCTTAGGTTTCCTGCCCACCCACCTTAGCGCCGCCAGGCGCCACACAGCAGGCCCGGTGAGGGCCGGGGGGACAGCTGGAGCGCTGGACAGGCAGGCACGCCCTGCTCCTTCTACCCATCGGCCTGTGTCTCCCAGGTAAGCCAGCCCTCACTGGTCAGGGCCCCGGGCTGGGGTGCCCAGGGCTCTGATCCAATAGGGAATGGAGACAGCAGAGGGGGTCGGCCTGAGGAGGAACCCTGGGAGTACGGAGGGCACCAAACTAAAGGCCAAGTGGCTGCAGCCATGGGCCATGGACAGGGCCAGCCCTTCAGGGCATCTGTTCCCTCCTCAGACTGCACCACCACCTGGGCTCTCATTGCCATCCAAAGGAAACTCCCTCCCTTCCCTCTGCCAGTGGGGGAGGGCGAGGTGGGGCTGCAGGCCTCTTGGATCCCAGGTCTGGGTGCCCCCCAACTCCCCTCACCCTCATCATCCCACCACCATCCCACTGCAGAGCCCCTCCCCTTCTCCATTTAGCAGCTCCCGGAGACAAACAGGGGTCACCTCCTGCCTGAGCGGTGGGAAGTGGGAGAGGGTCGCGGTGGGGTGGAAGATGCTGGAGAGGCACCAGGGGCTCCTAGGATGGCCCTCCTGGCCCCAGGCTGCCAGGGTCCTGAGACTCAGACCTCATCTTGAGCCCATGAGTGACACTCGCTGGAGGGGAGGGGGTTCCCACTGCCCCACACTCCCTACCTTTGGGTTCCCTGGGCCCATGGGAACCAGAGCCCTCACTTCTGGTAATCCTAAACACTGGAACCCCAGGAGAGTAGGTATAAAGGGGCCTTGTGATGAGCAGACCAAATGGTCTTCAAACTGTGTTCCCTGGAACCCTAGGGGGGTAGGGGGTACTCTTCCCTCCATTAATTTGAGCACCCCCTTTTACTTCATATAGGAGTTGCACTAGAATCTTATTTTTATTTGAGACGGAGTTTTGCTCTTGTTGCTCAGGCTGGAGCACAATGGCACGATCTTGGCTCACCGCAACCTCTGCCTCCCAGGTTCAAGCGATTCTCCTGAGTAGCTGGGCTTACAGGCACGTGCCACCACGGCCAGCCAATTTTGTATTTTTAGTAGAGATGGGGTTTGTCCATGTTGGTCAGGCTGGTCTTGAACTCCCGACCTCAGGTGATGCTCCCAAAGTGCTGGGATTACAGGTGTGAGCCACTGTGCCCAGCCTTAGAATACTTTACTTGAAGACAAAATTCCATACCATTAACAATGTTTGAAAGCCTCCAGGTTAGTCTACCCGGACACAATGGGATTCCACATGGCAGAAGATTAAGTCTGGCTGGACACAGTGGCTCACACCTGTAATCTCAACACTTTAGGAGGCCAAGGTAGGAGGATCACTTGAGCTCACGAGTTCAAGACCAGCCTGGGCAACATAGTGAGACTGTGTCTCTACTAAAAGTTTTAAGAGTAGTGGGTGCACACCTGTAGTCCCAGCTACTAGGGAGGATGAGATGGGAGGGTTGCTGGAGCCCAGGAGGTGGAGACCGCAGGGACTGTGCCACCACACTCTATCCTGGGCAATAGAGCAAGGCCCTGTCTCTCAAAAAAAAAAAGAAAGAAAAGTCTGGGTTGAGCCCCGGCACTTCCCTTCCTACCTTCACTGATTCTCTGAACTTTCCTCTCTTCGCCTGTAAAGTAGATTGTATGAGGGCTCCATGAGGTCATCCACTTCAAGTCCGTGGCAGAGGATAACTACCCACAAGGCGATGACAATGGCACAGGAAGGGATGGTGACTTGCCTGGAGACACACAGCACTGTCTCTCCCATACTCAGTCATTCACACCATCACTGATTCACCAGGCACCCACTCCGTGTCTAGCAGGACTCTGGGGACCCCAAATGCACACTACTATGGAAGCCAACCTGGGTGCCACCGGCCACGGGCCCCGCACGGAGCTTGATGATGAGGACTCCTACCCCCAGGGTGGCTGGGACACGGTCTTCCTGGTGACCCTGCTGCTCCTTGGGCTGCCAGCCAATGGGCTGATGGCGTGGCTGGCCGGCTCCCAGGCCCGGCATGGAGCGGGCACGCGTCTGGCGCTGCTCCTGCTCAGTCTGGCCCTCTCTGACTTCTTGTTCCTGGCAGCAGCGGCCTTCCAGATCCTGGAGATCCAGCATGGGGGGCACTGGCCACTGGGGACAGCCGCCTGCCGCTTCTACTACTTCCTGTGGGGCGTGTCCTACTCCTCCGGCCTCTTCCTGCTGGCTGCCCTCAGCCTGGACCGCTGCCTGCTGGTGCTGTGCCCACATTGGTACCCTGGGCACCGCCCAGCCCGCCTGCCCCTCTGGGTCTGCGCCGGGGTCTGGGTGCTGGCCACACTCTTCAGCGTGCCCTGGCTGGTCTTCCCTGAAGCCGCCGTCTGGTGGTACGACCTGGTCATCTGCCTGGACTTCTGGGACAGTGAGGAGCTATCGCTGCGGATGCTGGAGGTCCTGGGGGGCTTCCTGCCTTTCCTCCTGCTGCTCATCTGCCATGTGCTCACCCAGGCCACAGCCTGTCGCACCTGCCGCCGCCAACGGCAGCCCGCAGCCTGCCGGGGCTTCGCCCGTGTGGCCAGGACCATTCTGTCAGCCTACGTGGTCCTGAGGCTGCCCTACCAGCTGGCCCAGCTGCTCTACCTGGCCTTCCTGTGGGACATATACTCCGGCTACCTGCTCTGGGAAGCCCTGGTCTACTCCGACTACCTGATCCTGCTCAACAGCTGCCTCAGCCCCTTCCTCTGCCTCATGGCCAGTGCCGACCTCCGGGCCCTGCTGCGCTCTGTGCTCTCGTCCTTCGCAGCAGCTCTCTGCGAGGAGCGGCCGGGCAGCTTCACGCCAGCTGAGCCACAGACCCAGCTGGATTCTCAGGGTCCAACTCTGCCAGAGCCGATGGCAGAGGCCCAGCCACAGATGGATCCTGTGGCCCAGCCTCAGGTCAACCCCATACTCCAGCCACGATCAGATCCTACAGCCCAGCCACAGCTGAACCCCATGGCCCAGCCACAGTCTGATTCTGTGGCCCAGCCACAGCTGAACCTCACGGCCCAGCCACAGTCAGATTCTGTGGCCCAGCCACAGTCAGACACGAAGGTCCAGACCCCTGAACCTGCTGCCAGTTCCGTGCCCAGTCCCTGTGATGAAGCCTCCCCAGCCCCATCCTCACATCCCACCCCAGGGACCCCTGAGGACCCAGCCACACCTCCTGCCTCTGAAGGAGAAAGCCCCAGTGGCACCCCGCCAGAGACGGCCCCGGGCACAGGCCCTACGTGAGAGTCCAGGAACGCCCAGGCCCACGAGAGCGATGAGAGAGCACAGGGGAGACAGAGGAACCAGCCAGTCAGACAAGGGAGCCGCGGACGGCGTTGTCCTTAAAAACCCTGCCGAGTCCCTCGGGCCTGGAAGAGGACTTGAGGGAGGGGAAACAAACCAGCCAAAAGTCTCAGGCAGTTCCATGTCAGCGTCCCCTGCTCCCAGCCACCAGCCTTTTCGTTGCTCCCAACACACACACAGTTGCCCGACAGCCTCCGAACCACAGCTAATGGTGTCTTGCAGGGTTCTGTCCCTCAACACCCCAGAACCTGCTGACAATTCTCCCCTGGCCTTCAGTCCTGCTGGAGGAAGACAATGGGAGCACTTTCCCCGGCCTTGACCCTTTGGGCCTTCCCTCCCTCTCCTCCTCTGGGCCTGGACACAAGGATGTGAAACAAAAAAGTTCCTGCAGAGAACAGGGCCTCACAGGAGCCACCAGCCCCAAGAAGGAGCCTGAGGCCCTGGTGACCCACAAGCTGGCGTGGCATGGCCAAGCCTGGTCTACCAGTCCCCCTCCCCCAACAGTCATTGAGGCTGGGGCAGGGCCTCCCTCAGCAAGGCGCCAGAAGAGGCAAGAGCTGCCTAGCGTGGATTCAAATCCAGCTCTGCCATGTCCCAGCTGAGCCACTCTGGAGGAGCCACTCCACCTTCCAAGTTCCCGTGTCATCGGCTGTTGAGAGGATGAAATGAGAGAGTGTGTAAGGCACCCACAAGAGCCTGGCGCACGGAGGGGCTTGGCAAACTGGCCTTTCTTCTCCTTCATCCACATACAGGGATGTCCCTTTAGAGGCTGGGGATGGATGGAGGAGGCAGCAGGGAGATCCACCACCTGGCCCAGGCATCTGGGATCTTGTGACCAGTCTGGGCTGCAGACACCCAGGTGGCCTAAGATCAGGGGGCCGCCTCTGTGCCTTGGGGGCCTGCAGAGGACTTCAAAGTCTGACTCTATTTAAAAGTTCGATTAGCATCTGCCTGCTCCCCACCTCCCGTGGAGGGCACCACTAGATTCTCTGTGGGGGCTGCAGGTACGGAGGGCCCCGATCCTGCCTGAATAGCAGCCTCCCTCTGTCTGAGCCCAAGTGCACAGATGGGAAGTTGTCCAAGCACACACAGCTCAGGGCACCAGTGGTTCTAGAAAGGGCAAAGGCTCCCAGAGGTCACACAGCCTCTCTAGGGCAGAACCAGTTCTTCCCTCTCAAGCTGCTGATGCTGCAGAAAAAAACTAGAAGTGCTGAAGGTCTATCTTCCAACCCCCACTCCACTTCCCTTTTCCTACCCATCGTCCTCTCCTGGCACCCACTGCACCTGCGTTCTCCCGACCCCCAGTGTTCCAGTCATACCCCCTTATCCCATTAGCTCAGTATCGTGACCTTCAGCAACTGAGATGCCCTTCCCAGCAGGTGTAAATGACAATGATTTCTGATGTGCAACCCTTCCCAGAGACACCTGCATTTTCCAAACGCAGCAGACAGTGCAGGCAGCCTAGGGTGATACAGTCAGGTCTGGGTTCTGGTTACTAACTTCCTCTCAACCCGTTTTCTCCTCTGTAAAATGGAGTGATCATGTTCCCCTTGCAGGCTTGGCAGTTCTGATCACTGACTGAGCCCAGGGATGGGAAGTGCTGTGGGCGGTGATGGTGGTGATAGCAGAAGCATAGTCGCAGTGATGGAATTTTGGGCACTGAGGCCCATGGGAAAGAGATTTCTGGCCAGGCATGAATTTATTGAATTCATTCATCCAGTATTTCTTGGGCACTAGCTAGATGCCTTTCTGGCCAGCCTTCCATTCTGGAGCCACCTGGGTGGGGTTAAGGGTGCACTCTCTTGGCTGGGCATGGTGGCTCACACCTGTAATCCCAGCACTTTGGGAGGCTGAGGTGGGCAGATCATGAGGTCAGGAGATCAAGACCATCCTGGCTAACACAGTGAAACCCCATCTCTACTAAAAATACAAAAAAATTAGCCGGGCGTGGTGGCGGGCGCCTGTAGTCCCAGCTACTTGGTAGGCTGAGGCAGGAGAATGGCATGAACCTGGGAGGCGGAGCTTGCAGTGAGCCGAGATCGCACTACTGCACTCCAGCCTGGATGACAGAGCAAGACTCCATCTCAAAAAAGAAAAAAAAGGTGCACTCTCTGGTGACCATCAGGGGTTGTCTGAATCCTGGCTTCACCACCCACAGGCTGTGTGACCTTCCACAAAGCTCTTAGCCTCTTTGGGACTCAGTTTCCTCATCTGTAAAATGAGGGTCTTAATAATGGTATCCATCTTGCAGGAGTGTGAATCCCTATGAAGCGTTCGTGATTGTTAGCCATTAATTTGATGAGAGCAGTGGGCACCCCCTGGTCTCACTCAGCCCTGGGACCAATACTGAGCCACACACAGGCCAGCACCTGAGTGGCAGGTTGCCTGCCCCCCAGGCCTCCCCACCATGGCACTGCCTCCTGTTCCACAAGGGAAGCTCTTGCTCTCCCCATCCCATTGAAGTCCACACTCTGAGCTTCAGGGCCTGGACTCTGGTCCCCCTTGGGGCACTCCGCAGTGCCCTTCTCCCTTTTCCTGGGCAGGGCTCCCAGAGCCTTTTCAGCAGGGCAGGCAGATTGGGAAATAAAACCTCAGCACCAGCCGCTTGCCTTCAGCTCTGGTCCACACTCCAGACCCCACCTCTTGGGGAGTGGGCCAGCCCCACTTCCAAGGACCCCAAGGGGAATCCCACCCATAATGGGTGATTTCTATCCAGGAGAAAGAGCAGTGCTGACCATCACCCTTGGTCAGCCAGAGCAGTGGATGCTCAAGAAAGGAATAAGCGAGGTAGCTGGTACCCCAAAGCCGCCAGCCTCAGGGAGGTGGGGCAGACTCCACCTGTGGGACAGGATGGGGTGGAATGCCTGAAGGGTTTTGCAGAATAAAGAGGAGTTCTCAGGCCAGGCACAGTGGATCACACCTGTGATCCCAGCACTTTAGAAAGCCAAGGCAGGCGGATCAACTGAGGTCAGGAGTTCAAGACCAGCCTGGCCAACATGGTGAAACCTCGTCTCTACAAATACAAAAAAATTAGCCGGGCGTGGTGGCGCATGCCTGTAATGCCAGTTACTCGGGAGGCTGAGGCAGGAGAATTGCTTGAACCCAGGAGACACAGGTTGTGTAACCCCCTCGAGGGGTTCACCTTGCCTGCTGCCTAGACAGAGCTGATTCATTAAAACAGGGGAATTGCAATAGAGAAAGAGTAATTCATGCAGAGCCGGCTGTGCGGGAGACTGGAGTTTTATTCTTATTCAAATTGGTCTCCTTGAGCATCTGGGGGATAGAGTTTGTAAGGATAACTTGGTGGGTGGGGGAAGCCAGTGAACCAGCAGTGCTGATTGGTCAGAGATGAAATCACAGGGCGTCAGAGCTGTCATCTTGCACTGAGTCAGTTCCTGGGTGGGGGCCACAAGATCAGAGGAGCCAGTTTATTGATCTGGGTGGTGCCAGCTGATCCATCAAGTGCAGGGTCTGCAAAATATCTCAAGCGCTGATCTTTTTTTTTTTTTTTTGAGATGGAGTCTCGCTCTGTCACCCAGGCTGGAGTGCAGTGGCCGGATCTCAGCTCACTGCAAGCTCCGCCTCCCGGGTTTACGCCATTCTCCTGCCTCAGCCTCCTGAGTAGCTGGGACTACAGGCGCCCGCCACCATGCCCAGCTAGTTTTTTTGTTTGTTTGTTTGTTTAGTAGAGACGGCGTTTCACCGTGTTAGCCAGGATGTTCTCGATCTCCTGACCTCGTGATCCGCCCGTCTCGGCCTCCCAAAGTGCTGAGATTACAGGCTTGAGCCACCGCGCCCGGCCTCAAGGGCTGATCTTAGGAGCAGTTTAGGGAGGATCCGAATCTTGTAGCCTCCAGCTGCCTGACTCCTGAACCATAATTTCTTTTTTTTTTTTTTTTTTGAGACGGAGTTTTGCTCTTGTTGCCCAGCCTGGAGTGCAATGGCGCGATCTCAGCTCACCACAACCTCCACTACCCGGGTTCAAGCGATTCTCCTCCCTCAGTCTCCTGAGTAGCTGGGATTACAGGCATGCACCACCACGCCCAGCTAATTCTGCATTTTTCAGTAGAGACTGTATTTCACTCAATCCAGAGACTGGATTGAGTGGGGAATGGAGACTTTTTGGGATCTGAGGAAAGAGTTTCCAGATGGAAAGAACAGGATGCGCCCAGGTCTTCGGGTGGGAAGGAAGGTGGGTGGGATCTAGATCCTTCCAGCCCCAGAGTTTATAGAGCAGTAGGAAAAGCAAGGGCTTTGGACCCAAGCAGGCAGGCACCGCACCTCTCTGTGCCTGTTTCCTCAATCGGGTGTGGTGATGGGAATGAGATGGGGGACAAGCCCGAGGTAACTCTCAGACACACAGTGGGGGCTTCTTGTAGCCAGAGACAAGGCTTCTGCTCTTTCCCCGCTTCCTCCTCCACCCGTCTCTTTCAGGGAAAGGGATGGTGCCATCGGTCAGCCAGGGCAGTGGATGCTCAAGGAAGGAATAAGGGAAGTAGCCAGTGCCCCAGAGTCGCTGGCCTAAGGGAGCAGGGGTACACTCCACCTATGGAATAGGATGGGGTGGATCTGGAGAGGCTAGTCTGGGCTCCTTGTCACAGGAGCTGGCTAGAGGAAGAGAGAGGCATGTGAATGGATTTCCAGGCCTCCAAAGGATATGGTGGAGAAAAGAAGGCAAGGTGCAAGGGACTTGCTGGCCATGGCCCCCTTTCGACTTGTAATAAGAAGGCTCGGCAGAATGCACAGGTATTTACCCCGAAAAATGGGACTCCTGGGTCTTCCACTCATTCCATAAACACTGTTGTTTTCTCGATGGGCACAGTAGCTCACACCTGTAATCCCAGCACTTTGGGAGGCTGAGGCAGGAGACTTGCTTGAACCCGGGAGGGAGAGGTTACAGTGAGCCGAGATCGTGCTATTGCACTCCAGCCTGGGAGACAGACTCAAAACAAAACAAGACAAAAAAAAAAAAAAAAAAACACCAGCCTGGGTGACAGAGCAAGAGACCCCATCTCCACAAAACGTAAAAGAAAACTTAGCCAGGCGTAGTAGTGTGTGTCTGGAGTCCCAGCCAATTGGGAGGTTGAGGCAGAAGGATCCCTTGAGCCTAGGAGGTCGAGGCTGCAGTGAGCCATGATCATGCCACTGCACTCCAGCCCGGGTGACACATTTTGTCTCAAAAAAAAACCACCCCAACACCTGCTGTTGTTGTCTTTACATTGTTAACCAAGAGCATGAACTTTTATAACTTAAAAAGAGTCACGTGAACATATCCACTGTCCGTGTAGATTCTACGTTTATTTGTTGGGGGCGGTAATGGGGCCCTTTGGAGGTGTGCGTTCGGTCGGGGGCCGGGAAGGCGGGGCCTCACGGAATCCTGGAGACTCCCGCGGATGCCACTGTGAGAAGCAGGACCGCGAAAGGGCCTTGCGTTCGCGGAAAGGCTGCACCCGCACCTGCGGCGCCTCTGCGGCGGCCGCCGTCGGCCCTGCCCCGCCCCCTTCTTCCCCAGGAGCTGCAGAGGGGGGCGCCCTACCGGGTCCTGGGGGCGGGGCTCCCTGGCCCCGCCCCCGGCGGCGCCGCTCAGCCTCCTGCCCCGCCCCTCCGCGCGTGACCTCGGCCCCGCCCCCGCGAGCCCCTGCCCCGTCCCCGCCCCCGCTCCCGGTCCCTCTGTCACTTCCTGAATCCCGCTTCCTGCTTCCCAGAGGCCGGGATCCGGAGCCGCCCGAAGCCGGTGCCGCAGCCCCCGGCTACCCCGGTGCCCCCGGTAAGAGCGGCAGGGCCGGGGCTGGGGGCGCGGGCGGGGGCTGGGCGGGGCTGCGGGGGCTAAGCGGGGATCGCGGGTCCCAGGAGCCTTTCCCCTCCCCTGCGCCCACTTTCAGTCCTACTCCCCTTGGCCGCCCATCCTCTCCTCTCCTGGGCGGGGGTCCCTGGAAGTTGGGCTCCTGGTTCACCCTGGACCCCGCTCCGAGGCCGCTCTGGGTTGCTTCGCGGCCGGCAGCTGCGTCCCGACCCCCGTCTCTTCCTGGGGGTCATGCCGGGGTTCCCTGGACATTCCCTAGGACTCAGAACTGGGGCCTCACTCGGCCCCACAGTAGAGAGACTTTTCCTGCCTCCTCTCTCCTTCCTCCCCATTACCCGGTCTCCAAATCTCTAGGCAGGAAGGAGGCTGCTCCCGACTGGCTGGGACAGAGCTTTCCAACTCCGGCACCTCCCACCTCCTGCCCCGCACACACACCAGAGCCTGCGTCCTGCAAAGCCCCTCAGCACTCAGCGGTGATCAGAGCCGGAGCATTTACCCCTCAGATCACTGCCTGCGGGGTGAGAGGCGGCCAGGCTCTGCACCTGTGACCCCATTCTGTAACTGGGGAAACTGAGACCCAGGAGGGTTATGGTGGCCAGGCCCCCGGTTGCCTCCTCTCGGCTCACGTTCAGCAGCCTAGGGAGGGCTGGAGTTGTTCGGATGCGCAGCGCTGACCCAGGCCTCTCTGTCCCGCAGACATGTCCTTCCGCAAAGTGGTCCGGCAGAGCAAATTCCGGCATGTGTTCGGGCAGCCGGTCAAGAACGACCAGTGCTATGAGGACATTCGCGTGTCCCGTGTTACCTGGGACAGCACCTTCTGCGCTGTCAACCCCAAGTTCCTGGCAGTGATTGTGGAGGCCAGTGGCGGGGGTGCCTTTCTGGTGCTCCCCCTAAGCAAGGTGGGTCCTGCCAGGGTTGGGGGAAGAGGAGGCACCTCGGCCACCCCTGCTGGGCCTTTCTGCGTACCTCAAATCCCTCATCTTGCCATTTCTCACACTGCTGGGCAGGCGTTATCACCCACATTTATTGCCCCAAGTGTTAGCAGAGATAGAGAGTGGCATGTTGCCATAGAGTCAGGATTAGAGGCAGCAAACATTTCCTGCTCACCTGGCGAGTGGGGCACAGTCACATCTGGGCCACCTGTGAGCCAGGACTTGCACGTCATTCCCAATCCATGGAAGGGAAGACCAAGACTCCGGGAGGGTTGAAGCTCCCTGACTGCCCCCTCGTGCCCACAGACGGGCCGCATTGACAAGGCCTACCCAACGGTGTGTGGGCACACGGGACCTGTCCTGGACATCGACTGGTGTCCCCACAATGATGAAGTCATAGCCAGCGGCTCGGAGGACTGCACGGTCATGGTGAGGCACAGGACTGGCTGGGCCAGGGTCTCGGGCGTGGCTCAAGGGGGCCAGCAGTAGGGCCATCAGAGGACTGAGCCCGGTGGCCCTGTCCCTACCACAGGTGTGGCAGATCCCAGAGAATGGGCTGACCTCCCCACTGACAGAGCCGGTGGTGGTACTGGAGGGGCACACCAAGCGAGTGGGCATCATCGCCTGGCACCCCACAGCTCGAAACGTGCTGCTTAGTGCAGGTCTGCACCGCCCCCCGTTTTGTCCCCCCACGGACCTCTCCATACATCCCAGCAGCCCCTCCAGGGCCCACCTGACAGATGGGAAAGCTGAGGCCCTCAGAGTTGGAGAGACCCAGTCTGTCCCAGGGTGGTGGGCAGAGTGGGCCTCGGCCTGGTGAGCTAATGGTCTCCTGCCACCCGCCTGGCCTGAGCTGACAGCCCTCACCTGCCAGGCTGTGACAACATGGTACTCATCTGGAACGTGGGCACAGCAGAGGAGCTGTACCGCCTGGACAGCCTGCACCCTGACCTTATCTACAACGTCAGCTGGAACCGCAATGGCAGCCTGTTTTGCTCAGCATGCAAGGACAAGAGCGTGCGCATCATCGACCCCCGTCGGGGCACCCTGATGGCAGTATGTGGCCTCAGAGGGCAAGGATGGCTGTGAATAGGCCCAGGGCCTTGAGCAGGGCACTGCACTGACCAGCCTGTCCCCCCCCACAGGAGCGGGAGAAGGCTCATGAGGGGGCCCGGCCCATGCGAGCCATCTTCCTGGCAGATGGCAAGGTGTTCACCACGGGCTTCAGCCGAATGAGTGAGCGGCAGCTGGCACTCTGGGACCCAGTGAGTGGCCAGCTTAAGGGGGCAAGCTTGAGACTTGGGCCCCACCCTGGAGAGCTCTGCCCTGGGCCAGGCAGGCATGGTTCACCCTGAAGAGGCCTGTGGTTCCTAGGTTCTCTACCTGGCACTTGAGGCTCTCAGGGCTGGGGACTGTCAGCCTTTCCTCTCCTGCCCCCCTGCTCGCCCAACTGCCCCGCCACTCCCCCATGGCCTCCCACTGCCTCCGTGTCTTTGCCCATGTTCATGCCAACGAAAGGGCCTTTCTTTCTCTTGGTTGCCTGTACCACCCACTGCCTGTGCAGGGCTCCCCACTCCTCCAGAAAGCCTCCTCCTCCAGCAAGCCTCCCGGCCCTGCCCTGAAGCGTCCCCTCCCCCAGCTCTCTCTGCTTCTGCACAGTGACCTCCAGGGCCCCTTGATCTGGGGCTGGTGCTGCTGGCACCCCAGGCTCCCCATGGTGGAGTATGTTTCAGCACTTGTTCAGTGGCCTGGGCATAGTCTTCAGGCCTGGAGGAAGCTGGAAAAGAGGGACCCTGGGAATAAAGTGGAGCCAGGAGGGCCAGGTGGGGGTCGTCATGTGGGAAAAGGCATAGAGGCAGCAGAGGGCCCACCTGCATTTAGGGGGCAGTGCTGGCTGGCCTTAGTGAGGCCAGCTAAGGACCGTCCTGGTTTGGGATTAGGGGGTGAGGAGGTTCTGCTTGGCCTGACTGCCCCCAATGTGCCAGGAAAACCTCGAGGAACCCATGGCCCTGCAGGAACTGGACTCGAGCAACGGGGCCCTGCTGCCCTTCTACGACCCTGACACCAATGTGGTCTACGTCTGCGGCAAGGTGGGGCTGGGCAGGGCTGGCGAGGGGCAGGGAAGAGGCGTGCCCGGGTGCTGAGCCCCCTCCCCACACAGGGCGACTCCAGCATCCGGTACTTTGAGATCACAGAGGAGCCCCCCTACATCCACTTCCTGAACACATTCACCAGCAAGGAGCCCCAGCGGGGCATGGGCAGCATGCCCAAGCGGGGCCTGGAGGTCAGCAAGTGCGAGATTGCCCGGTAAGAGGGCCCCGAGGCCACTCAGGGACAGGGGCATCCGAGGTAAGAGGTCAGGTCGCTGGAAGCTGCTCAGCAGCAGGTTGAAACCTTGGGCCAGGGAGGCCCGGTGGGCCATGGAACTGTCATGAGGCAGCCTGTGTGGGGGTCTAGCCGCCTTAGGGGTCAGCCTGTGGAGGTCCTGGGGTGAGGACTGGAAGTGGAGGATGCTGGGAGCCAGGAGAGCTGGCGGTGGGGGCAGGTTTCCACCCACGGCTGCTCCTCGCATCCCCAGGTTCTACAAACTTCATGAGCGCAAGTGTGAGCCCATCGTCATGACTGTGCCAAGGAAGGTGAGGCCACCTGTCCCTCTGCTCACTCGCCCCTTTCTCCAGCAGGCGGGCCATGCAGTTGTGACCAGGGCAAGGCCTGTGAATGGAACATGACCTAGTATGGTTTGTGGGCAGTGAGCTGGACAGATGCCAGCTTGCCCTTCCAGCCAGCTGTTGGGCTGTGCCAGTCAGGGGGCAAGGGGGGATGAGACACAGGGTGAGTGGGGGCCCTGCCCTGGACGAGCCACAGGAGAAGGATGCCAGGCAGTCAGGGAGGGAGTGGCAGCCAGAGATCTTCCTGAAGGAGGCAGTACCCATAGCACGGCTGGGGTGGCGCCATCCACTGGGGGCAGGCCAGGCAAAGGGCACGGTGGTGGGAATGGAGAGAGGAACACAGTCTGGCTGCAGTGGGGAATCCTATGAAGAGGGGACCGGGCCACATGTGGTTTGGCCTCAGATACCAAGAGCCTTGGACACGCTTCCATGATTCTCTGGCCAGCGTTTGCCGACTGCTCTTTCAACATGCCAGGCACATTTCGGGGAGTGAAGCTGAGAGCTGAGCTGATAGGGCCTGCTCCAGGAGCTCACAGTCCATGGACCCTAGAGTCTCACAAAGCCACACAATGGCCCCTGTGGCCTGCAGGGGAAGGTGGTGACAGGAGCCTTGCTCAGAAGGGTTGGAAAGCTTCAGAGGGAGCTGCTGGTGGCGTCCAGAAGGGAAGTGAAAGGCCAGAATGGAGCTTTCGAAAGGCCCCTTGGGGCCAGGCCATGGGAGAATGAGTTAACAGAGTGCAAGCCTGGAGGCCCAGGGATGAGGGGACCCTATGGGGCCTCGCAACTGATCCTGACGTCCCGGCCCCCTGCCCAGTCGGACCTCTTCCAGGATGATCTGTACCCTGACACAGCCGGGCCCGAGGCAGCCCTGGAGGCTGAGGAGTGGGTGAGCGGGCGGGACGCCGACCCGATCCTCATCTCGCTGCGGGAGGCCTACGTGCCCAGCAAGCAGCGGGACCTGAAGATTAGCCGGCGCAACGTGTTGTCTGACAGCCGGCCCGCTGCGGCCCTGGGCTCCTCCCGCCTGGGGACCCCTGCAGCCACCACCACTGCTGCTGATGCCACTCCCAGCGGCAGCCTGACCAGAGCCGGGGTATGCACCCGCAGGCAGGGGTGATGCTGGGAGCCCCTCCTGTGGCCCTGGCCTGCTGTGTGGGTCTGGGCCATTTGCTCTCCCTCTCTGGGGTAGTGGTGGGTTTGGGAGGGCTATGGCTTAGCAGCCCGACCACCACCCCCTACCCCCACTTCATGTCCCCACAGGAGGCTGGGAAGCTGGAGGAGGTGATGCAGGAGCTGCGGGCCCTGAGAGCGCTGGTCAAGGAGCAGGGGGAGCGCATCTGCCGCCTGGAGGAGCAGTTGGGCCGCATGGAGAACGGGGATGCGTAGGGCCACAGCCACGCGCCACCTTCATCTCCTCCTCCGCCCCCTTCCCACTCAGCTTCTGCCAGCGGGTCGCACCGGGCTGGCTGGCTGCCCAGGGCCTCCGAGGCAGCGCAGGGGTCGGTTCCCACCCTGACCTGTCCCGGGCCCAGGCTGAAGCCACCACCCAGCTTTCTTCACTGTTCCTGTGGAGGATTTCCATGCCCAGGCGAGCTCCTCCTCCTCTGGGCAGGGACCATCTCCCCGACCACTGCCCAGCCCTCTGCTCCCTCCCCAGAGGAGGTGGGAAGGTGGGCTCTATATTTTCATTCCAAATAAAATTCTCTTTCTAAAAGCCGGGCTGACCTGCCGCTGCAAGGGTGGGGCTGAGAAGTCTGGAAACCTGGAGACAGATGATGTCGCAGGAGTCACACATGTGCAGGTGTGGGGGCAGTGAGCAGCCCCATAGACATTGCTCCCCTGGATTGTCAGGGAAACTGAGGCAGAGGACCTGGGCACACATGCAAGGCTGCATCCAGCTTTAAGTTGGTGCTGCTTCTCCCTTGGAGGACAGGCCCGGCAGCCCAGCCTCCTCCAGGGAGACCGGGGAGGGTCTGGTGTGGACCAGGGGTCCTGCAGCAGGGAGGGGCAGATGGGGTATGTGGGCAGGAAGCGGAAGCCAGGGCCACCCTTCACGGCAGACGAGCACTGAGCTCACTTCTCGCTCAACACAGCCACAGCTGGAGGTGGGTGCCCGGCGCGGAGGGGCCTGTGGACCAATGGTGAGCCTCGGAACCCCTGGGTTCTTGGGATGGGGGCCATAGGCGGTCGGGGCTGGACTGTCTGGGCCGGTGGAGCTGAGGAGGGCCCCACACTGGCTCCGGGGAAGAGGTGAGACCTAAGAGAAGTATGGCAGAGGCTGGACCTTTCTCTCACCTGAGCTGGGCTCTCTGGGACTCCTGGCATGGCCCCTGGCACCCCACACTGGACCAGGCCCCCCTCAGGAGCCCTGGGAAGGCCCTCACCTGGTCTTCCTGTGAGCGGGAACTTGCATTCCTGGAACCTGGGTGGACAGCCTGGGGTGCTGGGGGAGGCTGGCTGCACCTCAACACCCCTCCCCCGACACCCCCCACTTAGCCTGTTCCAACCGCAGACTTCCTCTGGCAGCTGCGCCCGCCTCCCCCAGCCCCCGGCCCTGCACGCCTGGGGCCCTCAGGGACTGCGAGTGGAACGGAAACCCTGCAGCTGGGGCAGCCCCGTGGTGGGGAGGGAGGAAGAGGGGCCTCACGGACCCCTGCTTGGGGACCTGGCCAAGCAGAAGATGAGCAGTTGCCTCGGGGTGGGTCCAGGCCCAGGCCCCTCCATCCTCCATCCTCCATCCCAGGCCTCAGGGAGAGCCAGCCCTGACACCAGCTAGCAACCTCTTTCCCTCCCTCCCATCTCCTCCCCCACCCACCCAGGCAGCCTAGACACGTTTAACCCATGCTTACTGACTACTTACTAACATGCTTGACCCAGAAAGCCCCCTTCTCCTAGCAGCTTATTGTGGGGGGTAGATAATAGACATAAAAAATGAGTACAATTATCTCCTGATTAGGTGGCATTCGAGGAAAAAGGCACTGAGTGCTGGGGTGGGCTGCAGTTATAGACATCAGGGTAGAGGTTAAGGTCAGGTTCAGCCTCACTGGGGTGACCTTTGAGCACGGTGAGCAGGCCATGCAGCCTGGGGAAGGGGAGGGTGGGAGGAGGTGGAGCTTTCCGGGCACAGGGAACAGCCAGTGCGAAGGCCATAGGTAGGTGGCTGTATGCAGCAGTTGGGGGAGGTGAGTGGTAGGGAGAAGGTTGGAGGAATGGGGGCTGATCTCACAGGGCCAGAGCCTGGTTGACCAAATAAGGCCTTGGTCTTCTCTGCTTGGCTGTCCCAAGAGGATCCCAAAGAGAAAAAAAGGAAAGTGGTCTTGATCACCCAGCCTGCCCCGCACCAGGCCCCACCCCAGGTGCTGAGCCCTCTGAGCCCCTGCCTGTCTCCCACAGGCTCTGCCCTGCACCCTAGGGCTCGGGATGCTGCTGGCCCTGCCAGGGGCCTTGGGCTCGGGTGGCAGTGCGGAGGACAGCGTGGGCTCCAGCTCTGTCACCGTTGTCCTGCTGCTGCTGCTGCTCTTGCTGCTGGTCACTGGCCTGGCACTGGCCTGGCGCCGCCTCAGCCGTGACTCGGGGGGCTACTACCACCCAGCCCGCCTGGGTGCCGCGCTGTGGGGCCGCACACGGCGCTTGCTCTGGGCCAGCCCCCCGGGCCGCTGGCTGCAGGCCCGAGCTGAGCTGGGGTCCCCAGACAATGACCTTGAGCGACAGGAGGATGAGCAAGATGCAGACTATGACCACGTCACGGATGGTGGCCTGCAGGCTGACCCCGGGGAAGGCGAGCAGCTATGTGGAGAGGCGTCCAGCCCAGAGCAAGTCCCTGTGCGGGCTGAGGAAGCCAGAGACAGTGACACGGAGGGTGACCTGGTCCTTGGCTCCCCAGGAGCAGCAAGCGCAGGGGGCAGTGCTGAGGCCCTGCTGAGTGACCTGCACGCCTTTGCTGGTAGCGCGGCCTGGGACGACAGCGCCAGGGCAGCTGGGGGCCAGGGCCTCCATGTCACCGCACTGTAGCGGCTGGTCTTGGTGTCCCATCTCTGCCACGGCCACTCACTCCCTGTGCCTCTGCTTCCCAAGATGCCATGGCTGGACTGGACCCCCACCCCACATGACCACACCTCAGACTGTCACCCCCCACCAGTTCCCAAGTCCACGTGTACCCCCCTCACCACGGGAAGGGCCCCACCCCCACTGCCACAGGCATCAGGCAACCGTTTGAAATAAAACTCCTCCAGCCTGTGACCCTGTGGTCCTACAGAGACCCCTCCCTCCCGGACCAGGGATTCCCCCTAGCACAATGCCACCCACCCCTGCCCCAGGCGTGCAGCGCAAAGAGTCAGGTCAGCGCCATGATTCAGCCCTTTAATCTTCCGCAGGAGCAGCCAGCTGAGCGCGGGGCATGGTGGGCGGCAGGGCCCTGGCCCCAGCAGTCGTAGCCTGGAGCCCTCCGTGCCCATGATGCAGGGGCACAGCTGCCCCAGCAGACACACACTTCCACACGCACTCGCACCCCACTCCCAGACACACCCCCAGGTCTCTGAAACTGGCCCAGGGTCCTGCTGCCCTCACAGCCGCGGGGATAGGGCTCAAGGGCTGCCCTCCACCCCACCCAGCTTCCTAGCGTCCTGGACGCCCACGGCCCCTCTTGGACTTCTTGGTCCCTGACGGGGGACGGATGGGGAGAGGGGCGGTGATCGAGGGTGGCGGTGGCGGTGGCAGGAGTGGAGGTAGAGGTGGCTCCACGGGCTCCGGCAGGCTGGGGCTGGGCCGAAACCCCTCAAAGGGGGAGAACTTGAGGGGGCTGCAGGGGAAACCAAGGCAGAGTAAGAGCCTCCTAGGCCCTGCCAGGGCCTGCCAGCACTCGATCAGGGAAGGCAGACTTTCCCACCTGCCCAGGCACACAGGCCGTGGGCTCCACAAACTCCCACCTAGGCAGCCTGGCCACAAGGGGGATAGGGACTGAGGTCCCCATGGCAGACACAGCAACCTAAGCCAACACTGGCTGACAGACGTGGCCAAAGCACCCAAGGCTGGAGCTGGCGTCCTGCCTGCTAGTGTCCCTACCCCAGCCACACATCCCCACATCCCTCAGTACCTGATGGGGGCCCGGGGGCTACTATTGAGGCGCCTGGGTGAGCGCAGCTTTGGCTGGAAGGAGAAGCCCTCCTTGATACTGTCCAGGACAGACGGCGCCACGTACGTGAAGCCCTGGGGGCAGAGGCAGGGCCATGTGACACTCAGTAACTTCCATCCTTAGCCACCATCCCTGCCCTGGTCCCACAGTCCCCAGGCCCCCGCACTCACCAGGAAGGCCTGGTTGGCACTCTCGCTGAGGGCCGTGTCATCGGGACTGTCCACCGGCGTCTGCCGTGTGAAGCGGGTATCAAACTGGCTCACGTCCTCCTCTGACTGCTGTGGGCCGACCAGAGAGGGGAGGAGTCAGAGGGCACCAAGATGCGGGTTCTCCACTTGCCACCCGCCACTGGCCACCGGCCACTGGGCCTGCTGCTCACCAGACAGGGCCTGAAAGGGGGGTCCACATGCCGGGCCAGAAGGTCGTCCCAATTCATGTGCCGGAAAAAGGGATGCCTCTGTGGGTAGAGAATACCCCAAACCCACTAACAGCTCACCCTGCTTGCCCCCTTGGTCACTCCCTCTGCCCTGGGGCCCTGCCCCCGTTGCCCGCACCCTTGGAGACTCAGCCCTACCCCTGGTGGTGGTCCCAAACCCACCTGCACATCAGTAGCATCCCCTGGACCACCCCCAATCCTCTGGCTGGGATTCCGTTTCAGAAACTGCGGGACCAGGAAAGAGGGTGAGGGCCTGGGCAGGTACTGTTCCTGTGTCCCCACGTCCCAGGGCTAGCTGGAGTGGGGGTCAGGTGACATGGGAGAGAATGCCTTTGGGTGTGGTTCCCACCTATGGATACCCTGGGGACTTTCCAGTTTTGGTCAGTGGAGCCACCTTCTCCACAAAGGCTTTGCAGAGGCTCCTGGGCCCTGGCATTGCCCCAAGGCGCTTTGGTGAGGCGCCAACTCCCCATGTGGCTGCCCGGCCTCCCCCTAACACCTCTGATGCTCGCCTTTGATGGAAGTGTGGCCAGCTCATCACAAGCATGTCCCCGGTTAGGACTCAGCCTAAGGTCTGGGCTAGGGCAGCAGCTGGTCTGGGACAGAGCTGAGACCTGGGCTGAATCCCCGGCTTCAAGGGAGGAGCTCCTTTTACTCCCAGAGGCAAACGCACAGGCCAGGGTGGCCCTGGCTTCCCCACAGCCCAGAGAGACTCAAGAACACATGCTGAGTGGCTGGCAGGGCCCCAGAGAAGAGAGAAAGGAGTCCCACCTTTTTGACAAGGTCCCGGGCATCTGGGGTGAGGTAGGGGGGCAGCGCTAGCTTGCCCTTGATGATCTTATCCATGGTTTTCTTCCGGTTCTCTGCAGTGAAGGGGGGCTGGAGGAGGAGGAAGGTGAGAGGAGCCTTGTGGGCCTCCCACCAGGCCCTGCCCTTGCCCCAGTAGGGGGGCTCCTCCCACCCCTGCCCCTGCCCCTCCTCCTCCCAGGGGGCTGGACTTGCCGATCCAGTGAGCATGTCGTACATCAGGGCCCCCAGGCTCCACCAGTCCACAGCCCGGTTGTGGCCACTGCGCACCAGAATCTCAGGGGCCCTGGGGTCCAGGTGGAACTGTCAGTCAGACCATGCCCCTTCGGGCTGTCCTCCCGACCCCTGGGCCAGCCAGGTGCCACTTACATGTACTCAATGGTGCCGCAGAAGGTGTGAGTGACAGCGCCCTCATGGATCGACTCCTTGCAGAGTCCAAAGTCAGTCAGTTTGATGTGGCCTGAGGAAGAGTGTTGGAGAGGCATGACCAGAGGCCCCCCCCCACCCACAGAGCTTCTCGGCAATCCCCACAGATTGCAGACCCCGCCTGCAGCTGCCCGTGCACACATGCGCACCCTGGCTGCTGAGCATGATGTTCTCGGGCTTGAGGTCCCGGTAGATGATGCCCTGGGAGTGGAGATGGCCCAGGGCCAGCGTGACCTCGGCCAGGTAGAAGCTGCAGAAACAAGACAGGGTGAAGACGGGAGTAGGGCAGGGACCTGGCGGCCTCAGGAAAGTGGAGGAGTAACACCCACCAGGCTGTATCTTCCAGGAAGATGCCCTCTCGCTCCAGATGCATGAAGAGCTCGCCACCTGCCACACAAACACGTCAGCAGCCAGATGCTGGGTCCAAGTCCCTTTACACTTTCTGAGTCTTTATTTCTTCTTGGGGAAAGTGGGGCTCATAATTCCTGCCCTACCTGCCTCACAGAGCTGCCGTGGGGATTCAATTCAATTCAGCAAACATCTACCGACGCCTACTCGGTGCCTGGCCCTGTGCTGGGTGAAGCTGGGGACAGGATGAAGAGACCCAGCCACTGCCCTCAGGACGCTCAGTCTACTGGGGAGACAGACATGTACATGACGGCTCCAATATGCCAGGCCCAGGCCACAGCTCCAAGAGCGTAGCCCAAAAGATCTCGCAGAGGAGACAGGGAAGACAGAGTGAATCCCAACACAATAGAACAGAGAAAGTGCAGTTTGCTGGGACTTTAAGGGGATGCTGAGATGGACGGAGCGAATGTAGAGCATGGAGGCAGAAGCTCGCAGGGTTCATCTGGCCCAAACGAGGGAAAGGCAGGCCAAGACTGCTCACAGCCAGCAGGGGTCAGCCGGCCTAGGGGTGAGGCTTGATCTGGGCAGCAAGCCACAGGACTGAATAGAAGGTCCGGGAGCAGCCCCAGGCTCTACGACCTCAACAGTCGGCAGAGGAGACACTAGAAAGCAGGTGAGCAGGAGGCCTCAGCCCAGTTAGAAAAGTGCTCTGACCAACCCACCAGGCCCCTGAGAGTGGACGGATAGAGTAGGACGCTACAGTGAATGAACCAGTTGGACTGGGGACTCGACAGGATGCAGGGCACACAGGAGAGAACAAGAAGACAGGGAGGGGAGTAGGAAAAGACACAGCCATGCTCTGGACTTCTACCCAAATTCCCACCATGCCCATCCACTCCCAACACACGTGAGGGACACAGTAGGTGCTGGACAGACGTTTGCTGAATGAATGAATGAATGAATGATGGGACAGATGCACGGATGGATGGGTGGATGGGTAGGACAGAGTGGGGGCCCCTAGCCAACCCCCACAGACTCATCTCTCAAGAGCTTCCCCCCAGAGCTTCCTATGCTGGCTCCCTGCCCCCGCCACACACCCCTGCCTGGGCCCGCACTCATACCACTGAGGCACTCAAGGATGAGGTAGAGTTTGCCACCAGTCTGGAAGGCATAGGCCAGTTCCACAATAAAGGGGTGCTTCACAGACTCTAGAATGTTCCGCTCAGCCCGTGTGTGTGCTGTGTCCTTGGCGTTGCGCACAATTTTGGCCTGGAGACACAGGAATTGGTTAGAAACTAGGGCATCCAGGCCGGGCACGGTGGCTCACACCTGTAATCCCAGCACTCTGGGAGGCCGAGGCAGGCAGATCACCTGAAGTCAGGAGTTTGAGACCAGTCTGGCCAACATGACAAAACCCCGTCTCTACTAAAAATAGAAAAATTAGCTGGGTATGATGGTACATGCCTGTAATCCCAGCTACTCAGGAGGCTGAGGCAGGAGAATTGCTTGAACCCAGCGGCAGAGGTTGCAGTGAGCTAAGATCACGCCACTGCACTCCAGCCTGGGTGTGAGTGATGGCGCACTCATGGATCGACTCCTTGCAGAGTCCAAAGTCAGTCAGTTTGATGTGGTTGAGTCTGCCTCAAAAAAAAAGAAAAAAAAAAGGCTGGGCGCAGTGGCTCAAGCCTGTAATCCCAGCACTTTGGGAGGCCGAGACAGGCAGATCACGAGGTCAGGAAATCGAGACCATCCTGGCTAACACAGTGAAACCCCATCTCTACTAAAAAATACAAAAAATTAGCCAGGTGAGGTGGCGGGCGCCTGTAGTCCCAGCTACTCGGGAGGCTGAGGCAGGAGAATGGCGTAAACCCGGGAGGCGGAGCTTGCAGTGAGCTGAGATCAGGTCACTGCACTCCAGCCCGGGCGACAGAGCGAGACTCCGTCTCAAAAAAAAAAAAAAACTGGGGGCATCCAGAGCTCCTCAGACCATCCACCTGTTACCTGCTGCCATGCTCTGTCACTCCATTGTATTTCTCCATAATTCTGCTGCTGTCAGCCATCATCATTTCCAGGGATGGGTTTATTCTCTAACACAGGGTTTCTCAACCTGGGCACTACTGACACTTGGGACCAGGTCATTCTTTGTTGTGGGAGGCTGCCCTGTGCACCATGGGACGTTCGGCAGCACCCCTGGCCTCTACCCACCAGGTACCAGTAACACTCCTCTCTGGCCTTGACAATCAAAAATGTGTCCATGCCAGGCACAGTGGCTCACACCTGTAATCCCAGCACTTTGGCAGGCTGAGGCGGGCGAATCACCTGAGGGCAAGAGTTCAAGACCAGACTGACCAACATGGTGAAACCCCGTCTCCACTAAAAAGTACAAAAACTAGGCCAGGCACAGTGGTTCATGACTATAATCCCAGCACTTTGGGAGGCCGAGCTGGGTGGATCACCTGAGGTTAGGAGTTCAAGACCAGCCTGGCCAACATGGCAAAAACCCATCTCTACTAAAAATACAAAAAAATTAGCCAGGTGTGGTGGTTCATGCCTGTAATCCCAGCTACTCGGGAGGCTGAGGCAGGAGAATCACTTCAACCTGGGAGGTGGAGGTTGCAGTGAGCTGAGATCGCACCACTGCACTCCAGCCTGGGTGACAGAGTGAGACTCCATATCAAAATAAATAAGTAAATAAATAAAAAGACAAAGATTAGCCAGGTGTGGCGGCACACGCCTATAATCCCAGCTACTTGGGAGGCTGAGGTAAGACAAATCCTTGAACCCGGGAGGCAGAGGTTGCAGTGAGCAGAGAGTGCACTACTGCACTTCAGTCTGGGCAACAAAGAGAGACTCCATCCCAAAAAAAAAAAAAAAGGCTAGGCGCGGTGGCTTATGCCTGTGATCCCAGCTCCCAGCACTTTGGAGGCCAAGGCGGGCGGATCACCTGAGATTAGGAGTTAGAGACCAGCCTGGTGAAACCCCGCCTCTACAAAAAATACAAAAATTAGCTGGGTGTGGTGGCAGGCACCTGTAATCTCAGCTACTCCGGAGGCTAAGGCACAAGAATCACTTGAACCTGGGAGCCGGAGGTGGCAGTGATCCAAGATCACACCACTGCAATCCAACCTGGGTGACAGAGCAAAACTCCTTCTCAAAACAAGGAAAAAAAAAAAAGTGTACAGACATGTTGTCAAATGTCTGCTGGGAGTCAAAATTGCTCCCATTGAGAATTACTGCAAGACAATACACATCACAACAGACAATAAACCAGTAAATGCCAAAGACAGGGCCCCTCCTCCACTGTGTTCCCTGCTGTCTTCCCAAAGCCTGGTACAGCACGTTGGGAATGGCAGTCACACAGTATTCCTTGGCTGAACAAGTGACTCACCTTCCTTAGGACTTTCATGGCATATATTTTGCCCAAGTTGGTGCCTTGCACCTTTCGCACCTGGAACACCTGTAGGGCAGGGGAGACAGGATCAACTTCCCTCTCCACATCCTATCTTCAAGAAGCCCCACCCTAAGCTCTGGCTTTGGGACCAGGAGGCCTAGGCCCTGCCAAGGGTGGGGCAGTGAAGATTTCAAGTCCGATTGGAGAGGATTTGGCCTTCCCTCCTTTATGTTTCTGGTTCTGAATCCCATTAGAAGCCCTGCTGATTCACAAGTCTAATTTGTTTTGAGAACCCTTTGCTGCCTTCGGATGGAGGCTGTGAGGCAGGAGGAGGGTGCGCCCGCCCCTACCTTGCCATAGCCCCCCTTGCCCAGCACACGCAGCAGCTCAAAGCAGTGGGGCCCGATGCGCTCTGGGCAGAGGTTCACGCTGGTCTCAGTCAGCTCCACCTCTTCATAGTGTCCCACAGGCCTACAGACACAAGGAGTTAATGAGGACAAGGCTCTAGTGCTCCCCAGTTCCCCTTCCCCACTCCATTCCCTCCTCCCCCAACACGACCCTCACTCACTCCAGGCCAGCTGCCCTCAACTCGGCAAGGGGACACACGTCCTGTGAGAACCGAGGGGTAAGAGTCAAGGAAGGTGCCAGGATACCTCCCCGCTCCCGCTCAGGTTGGACTGCTTGGCCCAGGAGAGAAGGGTGTCAGGGATGGCAGCTGGCAGGGGATGTGCAAGAACTGGGAAAAAGTCGAGGGGAGGAAAAGGAGAATCGGGGGAAAAGGCTGGGGTTCTGGAATAGAGGTCGGGGTGAGGGTGGGATCAGAGCTTAATAGAGGCCGGGATCTGAGAAGGATCTGGGTCTGCAAAGGGTCGGAGCCCGCTCCGGGCGTGCGGAGCCGCCGCTCGGTTCGCGGCTGGGTGACAGGACCGGCTCCAGGATCCAGTAGAGCCAGGGTGGGGCACTCACCGCGGAGCTGAGCTCTGGCTCGCCCTCGCCCTCGCCCTCGCTGCCTTCCTCCGTCTCCAAATCCAAATCAAACACGGCCGCCATGGAGGCGCCGGCCCCGCGGGCCCCTCGGCCCGTACCTGGCCGCGCACCGACTGACAGTCCCGGACCTAAACATCATCTCTCCGCGACGGCGGCCGCGCGCGCCGATGACGCAAGGGGTCTTGCTCCCCCTCCGCAAAATCGCTTAGCCTGGTGGGGAACAAAGATGGCGTCCGTCGCAGGGCCTCTCGGGAATTGTAGTCCCAGAGTAGCTAGGCGCCCAGCCTTCAGCCTCCGGAATCCTCTCGGCAGGACCCTCGGTCTTCCCAGCACGGCTCTCTGGGAGCCCGTTTTGGTTCTACGGAGAGTTTTGAGTTTGGATGGGGCAGGGTCGGAAGTGTATGCAGGTGTGAATGTAAATGCAATCCCCAGCCCTGTTGGAGCCGGGTACTGCCAGGCCGGCTGCGTGATGAAAGGCAGGTCGCGTTGCTTTCCGTTCGCTTCTGAAAGGGAGACACTGGCATCAGGGTCTCCTCAAAGTGCCTCTGGCTTGAGGACCCTGCAGATCGGAGCATTTACTGAGTGGCTAGCTCACTGCCAGGTTATGTTGCCAGGTTCCCGCCTTAAATAGGGTTTGGGGGTCAGTGATACACCTGTAAATATGATATTTTGTTGGCGTTTACTCCCTCGTCAGTTTAAGCACATTTAGGCACCTGGTACAGAATAGACACTTCAAAAAACGTTGTTGAGGCTGGACACGATGCCTCACGCCTGTAATCGTAACACTTTGGGAAGCCAAGTCGGGAGGATCACTTGAGGCCAGGAGTTCAAGGTCACAGTGAGCTATGATGGTGCCACCGCACTCCAGGCTGGGTGACAGAGTGAGATCCTGTCTCAAAAAAACAAACAGGTCGGAGGCGGTGGCTCACACCTGTAATCTCAACACTTTGGGAGGCTGAGGTGGGTGGATCACTTGAGGCCAGGAGTTGATGAAACTCTGCCTCTACTATAAATACAAAAATTAGACAGGCGTGGTGGCACGCACCTGTACTCCCAGCTACCGAAGAGGCTGAGGTAGGAGAATCGCTTGAACCCGGGCAGCGGAGGTTGCAGTGAGCCAATATCGCGCCATTGCACTCCAGCCTGGGTGACAGAGTGAGACCAAGTCTCAAAACAAATAAAACCCCAAAACTTGGCCGGGCACGGTGGCTCGGACCAGCTTGACCAACATGGAGAAACCGTGTCTCCACTAAAAACACAAAATTAGCGGGGCATGGTGGTGCATGCCTGTAATCCCAGCTACTCAGGAAGGCTGAGGCAGGCGAATTGCTTGAACCTGGAAAGTGGAGGTTGCAGTGAGCAAACATCACGCCATTGTAGTCCAGCCTGGACAACAAGAGTGAAACTTTGTCTCAAAAAAAAAAAACAAACTAAAAGAAAAAAAACCAAAAAAACCAAAACTTTACTGTTTTTTTCTTTTGTTTAGTTTTTCAGACAGGATCTTATGCTGTCACCCAGGCTGGAGTGCAGTGACAAGATCATGGCTTATTGCAGCCTTGACTTCTTGGGCTCCAGTGATTCTCCCACCACAAATCCCAAGTAGCTAGAACGACAGGCACATGCCACCAAACCCAAACACCCGGCTGATTTTTTTTTCTGTTTTATTTTCCTTTCTTTCTTTCTTTTTTCTTTTCTTTTTAAGATAAGAGAGGAGGTCTTGTTTTGTTGCCCAGGAGGCTGGTCTTGAACTCCTGGACTCAAGTGATCCTCCTACCTTGGCCTCCCAAAGTGCTGTGATTACAAGCATGAGCCAGTGCACCCAGCAAAAAACAAAAACTCCGCTGACAGAATGAACACAGGCCAGGCAGAGTCGCTCATGCCTGCAATCCCAGCACTTTGTGAGGCTGAGGCGGGCAGATCACTTGAGGTCAGGAGTTCGAGACCAGCCTGACCAACATGGTGAAACTCCGTCTCTATTATATATACAAAAATTAGCCAGGTGTGGTGGTACATGCCTATAATCCCAGCTACTTGGGAGGCTGAGGCAGGAGAATCGCTTGAACCTGGGAGGCAGAGGTTGCAGTGAGCCAAGATCACGCCACTGCACTACAGCCTGGGCAACAGAGTAAGACTCCGTCGAAAAGAAAAGAAAAGAGAAAAGAAAAGAAAAGAGAAAAAGAAAGAAAGAACACGCTCAACACAGCAAATCTGGTCTGTGACACGTGGTCTATGACTTTAGATTGAGTATGGATTTGGCAGGGTGCAGTGGTTCACACCTGCAATCCCAGCACTTTGGGAGGTTGAGGTGGGTGGATCACTTGAGGTCAGGAGTTCGAGACTAGTCTGGCCAACATGATGAAACCCCATCTCTACTAAAAACCCAAAAATTGGCCGGGCGCGGTGGCTCAAGCCTGTAATCCCAGCACTTTGGGAGGCCGAGACGGGCGGATCACGAGGTCAGGAGATCCAGACCATCCTGGCTAACATGGTGAAACCCCGTCTCTACTAAAAAAATACAAAAATCTAGCCGGGCAAGGTGGCGGGTGCCTGTAGTCCCAGGTACTCGGGAGGCTGAGGCGGGAGAATGGCGTAAACCCGGGAGGCGGAGCTTGCAGTGAGCTGAGATCCGGCCACTGCACTCCAGCCTGGGCGACAGAGCCAGACTCTGTCTCAAAAAAAAAAAAAAAAAAAACCCAAAAATTAGCCGGGTCTGGTGGTGGGCGCCTGTAATCCCAGCTACTTGGGAGGCTGAGGCAGGAGAATCACTTGAACCTGGAGGCAGAGGTTGCAGTGAGCCGTGACTGTGCCACTGCACTCCACCCAGCCTGGGCAACAAGAGTGAAACTCTGTCTCAAAAAAAAAAAAAAAAAAAGATTGGGTATGGATGCTTGTTGGATGGGGATGTGTGGGTGTGAATCTGGGCCAGACCAGGCCTTGGGTATGAGTTCTGATTGTTGGAAGCTGTCTAGGTGTGCGTTCCATTTGCACAGGGGAGGTTGGGTATGAACTGAGGTCGACAGAATTCAAGGGTCTCCAGGCACACAGAGGGTTATCTGGTTGGATGTGGCCCTTTGGTTGTAATTCCACCAAAGGAGATCCTCAGGTTCAGGTCTTGATGTGGGTATAGGGCAGGCCCCTGGCAACCCAGACAACAGGCCAGTGGGGTGGTTTTCCCTTAGCTCCAGATGCTACAAGTATCCCCAATCCATCTCTTGAATCCCCTTCACCACCCCCTATCTAGCTGATCCTGGGAGGAGTTGTCCAGTCCAGAGAACCTATCTAGACACTTCACTAGTACATAAGCCTTTATTTGGGGAGGGATGCTTGGGGAGCTGTCTCCAGTTCCTGTGCTGCACAGAGGCAGGAGCATCTTCCCTGAACGAGGAAGAGAATGTAGACTCCTTTGCCAATGCTAGTTAGGTGTCCCGGAGGCCAAAGCACCAAAGCTTGGTGGAGAAGGTTTGTGATGCATAGGAGGGAGGCGTTCACATGTCTCAGGGCCACTCGTGAATGAGGGCAGGGAGGTGAGGGGGGGCCTAGAAGCTGAATGGGCATGTAAGACTTGATCAAAACAGAAACCTGGACTCTGCATCATGTCCTGTGACCCACCCTCCACTGTGGTATAACACTGGAGCAGTCATTTTTCCTCTCTCAGCCTGTTTCCTTTCATCGGGGGAACGCAGGCAGCAGTGTCTGCCCGGGGTGAGCAGAAAGAGGATTGCTTCTGTCCACAGTCCACCTGCCTCTACCGCTCAGGCCGAATGAGGCAGGTTGGATGCCGCCAAGTTTTTAGCAGGCTCTAGAGCTATCCTAGAATTTGGGTAAGAGAAAGACAAGGGTTCTAGTCTCAGGTTTTTCTAGGATTTGTCCAAGGCTTGGGGCCCAGCCAGGTCCTCTCCTCTTGTAGGTGGCAGGAAGAGAGTGAGACCTGGAGGGGTGGACAGGAGGGGCTGGGTTTGGGCCCACTCCCACCTGGGGAGCTGGTGACAGGGCGGTGTGTGTGTGCCCGGTCATTGTCACTTCTCCCAGTCTAGAATGCTGGGGAAGCTGTGGGCTGGACTGGGGCCTTTGGGAGGGCAAGAGGCCCTCGAGTCCAGGATGCCTTGGTGTCAAAATTGCCCTGCTGCTCTGAAACAGACCTAGGCATTGCAGCAGGCCAGGCTGGGGCTGGGGCATGGTGATGTGGAGAGAGGCAGGAAGAGCTCCAGGGAGTAGAGGGTACCACAGTCCCTACTCCCAGCACTGCTTCCGTGCCCCCTGGCCCCAGTGCTATTTGAAGTGAGACAGAAAGTGAGCAACAGGGTAGCTGGGCCCATCAATGCCCAGGCCCTGGCAGAGGCCCAGCAGGCGGAGGCGGGCCTCGGTGGGACTGGACCCGGCACAGGCCACACTGCAGTAGGGCTCCTCGTACTCCCCAGGCACCAGGGCCTCCTCCAGCAGATTGAGGCGTAGCAGGCCACGGTCGTGCAGGGCCTGCAGGGTCTCACGGCTGGCAGTGGAACTCAGGGCCTGCAGGTGCTGGGACACAAGGCACATGACGCCCACCAGGTGGCCACGAGCGCGTGGGCGGGTGGGCAGGGCAGGCCGCAGGCCGCAGGCCACCATAACAGCAGCCAGCAGCAGGTCCACGCCATAGAGCTCCAGGATCCAATCACGCAGGTAGAAGCCACCCATGCGGGGGTTGATCTCGATAAGCCGAGGCCCAGCCCCGGTCAGCTTGAGCTCCACGTTGAAGACCCCATCGAGCAGCCCGCAGCCCAGGCAACAGCGGAAGGCTGCCTGCACCATCTGTGCCTCCTGCTCTGGTGCCAGCCCGGTGGGCATGCAGGCCGCCGTCTCAGTGAAGCCAGGCAGCCTCGTGGGGCCATTGTCAGAGACAAAGGCAGCCAGCAGCCGCCCGCCAAACAACACTAGGTCCACATCGTGCTCGGTGCCCTCCACAAACTCCATCAGCAGCATGGCATTGCCCCAGCCCAGCCCAATGCCCGGGTGGTCGGCCTCGCCCTGCAAGTCTCGGGTAATCCGGGAAAAGTGCTCATGGCACTGTGGCGCATCCTCTACCAGCCGCACGCCCACTGCACCTGCCCCGAACTCCAGCTTCATGACACCTGGCAGGGGTACCTGGTGCACGGCCCTCTCCACATCAGCCTCGCTCTCCAGTGGGCAGCAGGGCACAGCATGGAGGGAGGGCGCAGGCCAGGGTGGGCCATGGTGGCGCAACAGGTGCAGCTGGGTGAGGCTCTTCTTCTTGGCCAGGCGCATGGCAGCTGGGGGGCTGCAGGGCAGACCCAGCTCCTGGCAGAGGAGGGCTGTGAGCACCAGGCAGTCGTCCCAGTAGGAGAAGCAGCCATCTAGCTTTAGGCCGCGAGCCCGCACCAACTCTGCCAGCAGCCGTGCATTCTCCTCATCCCTCCGATGCTCGGTCATGTCAAAGTGGATGAAGGTCTGTACCAACTGGGATGCAAAGTGGTTGGGGTCTGACTCCACGAGGTGCAGCTGCAGAAGCCACAGGGCGGGGCATATCCAAGTCAGCCAGTACTGGGTGCTAGGGGAATAGGATGGGGCCTAGGATGGCCCAGGTCTTCGGGGGATACGAGTGCACAAACACTAGGTGCTCAATAAATATGTGTTGAGGATTGACTGAATAAATGGAAGAGGCAGAAGTGCGACACCTAATACAGGCTGGAGGGGAGGGAAGGCGTCCTAGAGGAGGCAATGCCTAAGCTGGGAACTGAAGAATAAGAGTCAGCCAGGTGGCTGCAGGAGGAAAAGGCATGATCTGGGTGGGAGGGGCTGCAGCACAGAGAGGAGGGTGTGAGAGAGCACGGCGGACTCTTTCCCACAGGCAGCCTCACTGGCCGGGGCTTGCAGAGAAACTACCAGGGCTGGGGCTGGGGACAAGTGGTTTGGTCATCATTCACCCCATGTGCTCTGACATTGGGAGGAATCCAGTGGGGCCCCGTGCCCCTAAAGCTTACTGCCTGCTGGGGGAACCCAGGGCAGAGGCAGCCACTGAAGAGAGAGGGAGGGCGGCTCTCTGCAAAGTAACACAGCCTCAGCAGTGGAGTGGCATTCCAAGTGGAGAAAACACTGAGCAAGGCAGGGAACACAGAGGTGGTGTCCCCAGGGGGTGCTGCATGGTGGGAGAGGGGAGAGGAAGCCACTTTGCTAGATTAGGGCCAGCTTGAGACAGCCTGTTTTCTTATCTGTTCAATGGGGACAAGAATGTCTACTTGGCTGGGTGCACACCTGTAATCCCAGCACTTCGGGAGGCCAAAGCAGGAGGATCGCTTGAGCTCAGGAGTTCAAGACCACCCTGCACAACAGAGTGAGATACGGTCTCTACTAAAAATTTTAAAAATTAGCTGAGCAGGCCGGGCCCGGTGGCTCACGCCTGTAATCCCAGATCTTTGGGAGGCCAAGGCGGGCAGATCACTTGAGGTCAGGAGTTCAAGACCAGCCTGGCCAACATGGTGAAACGCTGTCTCTACTAAAAATACAAAACTTAGCTGGGCATGTTGGCGCACGCCTGTAATCCTAGTTACTCAGGAGGCTGAGGCACGAGAATCACTTGAACCCAGGAGGCGGACGTTGCAGTGAGCCAAGATTGTGCCATTCCACTGCAGCCTGGGAGACAGAGTGAGACTCCGTATTAAAAAATAAAATAAAATAAAAAATAAAAAAAATTAGCCGGGCTGAGGTGGGAGGATCGCTTGAGCCCAGGAAGTCGAGGCTGCAGTGAGCTGTGATCGCACCACCGGCACTCCAGTCTGGTCAACAGAGTGAGACCCTGTCCCCAAAGTCTACCTGCCTGGCTTGCTCCAGATTCTGTAATGTGAGGCCCTGCTATGAACTTGATTCAAGATCTGCATGCGGCTCCCCAGCACCCTCTGCGGGTCCTGTGTGCCAAGTGTCAGGAATTCAACCTCAAAGGGCCCGCCCTTTCCCCAGGACAGAGCCAGGCTCCTTAGCCTGGCATTCAAGGCCCCCGCTCTGGCGCTAACGCTGTCCCTCGCCCAGCCCATCCACCCGGGCTCCTCTCCTCTTTCTGCGGAGGACTCCTTGCCTCTCCCCAGGGCCTCTCACTCCAGGCAGGGACAGAACAAGCGCAGTCTCCCCACCCTCTCAGGACGGCGGACCCCGCCCCTACGCCCAGGCTTCCGTGTACCGGGCCAGGATGCCCCGCCCAAGCACCGCCCCTAGCACGGGGGTCCCGCCCCAAGGGCGCCCCTTTGCTCCACGCCCCGCCCCAGAGTCTCGCCTCCACCGCTCGGGCCAGGACCTGGGGCCCAGCCCCGCCCACCTGGAGCCCGTAGTCGCGCGCAGCTTCCCACACGAACTTCTTGCTGACGCCGCCCGCGCCGACCACCAGCAGCTGCTTGCCCTCCATGAGGCAGCGCGCCGACCGCCGGAGCATGGTCTCCACCAGCGGCGCGGCCGCCGCCTCGTCGGCTGCCGGCCCCAGCCGCGGCGCGGCCCACAGTCCCTCGAGCGCGCCGCACGCCTCCAGGCACAGGCCGCCGTTCAGCTCCAGGGCCACGGGGGTCAGCATGCCGCCGGCCGCTGTCAGGGCGAAATCCACGCCTGCGCCGGGCGGGGCACGCGAGCTCAGCGCGGGCAGCCCCCGCCCTCCTGCCCCTGGCCCTCGGCTCCGGGCCCTGGCCCCGGTCCCGGCCGCCCTCACTCACCCAGGAAGTCTGTGTGCGCCCGGCGCCCGCCGCGCTGCTCGGCACTCAGGCCGGCCTCCAGAGCCAGCATGGCAGTCAGCGCGGCCTCGGCCGCCGCCTTAACGCGCTGCCGCACGGCCGCCACCTGCGCCTCCTCGCCCAGGCCGCACTGGGCCAGCGCCACCTCCAGCGTCCTCGGCAGGGAGTTGTGGTGCCGTAGAGGTCGGTCTCCGCGGCCCACGCCGCACACCACCTGGGCAGGGGGCGGCTCAGAGGGAGGCCCACACACTCCTGCCCCCCACGCACACTCCCACCCCCTTGTGCCAAGATTCAGACCAGACCCCTCACTGGACATTCAAGAAGCCCCGTCCTCCAGCATGTCTTAAATTGCACACGAGCTATACCTGCCACTCCCCATCTGGTCCCTAGACTCCTCCAGGGATTCTACCCAGGCTTCCAGGCCCAGCTGGGGTCCCCCTCCAGGATGGCTCCTGCAGCCCTAAGGGCCTGGGCCACCCTGGTGTGCCCCGCCCTAGCATCTCCCTGGGGCACACCTCTCCCCTACCCCACTGGAGCTCCCTGAGAGCAGGGTCGAATCTCTCCCTCTCAGTGTAGCCTAGAGCTGGGTACCCAGTAGGGTCCCTGAAAGCCTTCCTGAACTCCCCAGCTTAGAGGCCCCTCCTGAAGGGCTCCAGGCACTAGAGGTTTATCAGGAAGCCCTGGGTCAGCCTCTAGGTGGGCAAGACTCTCTGGAAAGACAGTTCAGCCCCCTGGGCCCTGCTACTACCCAGCGTGGGGCTGAGCACAGGGGCAGGGGCTCTTGGTGTGGGAGGGGTTCTGGAAGGGTTGCAGGAAAGTGAAGACGGGTCAGACCCAGTAGTTTCCCCAGAGGCAACTTCCATCCCTCTAAGGATTTTGTCCTCTCTGCCCAGAGATGGCTCAGGGGCCCTGGACAAACCACTGGGACTGGACTGGGGTGTGGCAGGCAGGGTCACAACCTGGGCCTGGGCCACACTCACCTTGCTCAGCAGTGGCCTGTCACCCTGTGTCCGACACACCACAGCACAGATTCGCACGGCCAGGCCAGGGCCAGGTGAAGGACCGTCTAGGGGAAGACAGGGAGGTCTAAGGCCAGCACAGAGTGGCCAGAAGGCCACACCAAGCCCCCACCCCTGGCCAGCCCAGGTGACTCTCACCTGAGCAGGGCAGCTGGACAGGTGGGTACACAGCCTCCACCAGGACACTCTCCTCCTCCTCCAGCTTCTCCAGCAGTGCCAGCACTGTGTTCACCACTGCACCCAGCTCTGCCCGTGGGTGCAGACGCAATGCCTGCCGCCCCCGCCAGCGCCAGCCACTGAGCTTCACAGCCACCTGCAGCAAGGAGGGGAAAGGGGCCTCCTGGACACCACCCCAGGTACTGCAGGGTGGGGCGCGTCCACCACAGGAGCCGGTGAGTAAACTGAGGCAAAAGGGCAGGGGATTGCCCTAGAGATGGGCAGTGGCAGGGCTAAGAGGTAGGGACACCTTCCCAGCCAGACTTGGTAGCCGTGCCTGGGTCCCATCCTGCTGGCATCTGTACAGACCTCAGGGTGGACAAGAGCCTGTTACCTGTAGAACATCACCCAGGGCCTCAGAGCGCAGAAAAGCCTCCACTTCCTCTTTCACCAGCGTCTCTTGGCCCTCTTTGCCACTCAGCTCCACCAGCCGTAGCCCTGGGCTGGAATCCCCTCCGCGCAGCAGCCCTGGCGGCTTGTAGGTGAATGCCAGGGTCGCTGGCACAGCCACACCACCCTGCTGGGCCAGCAACTGCCTTGTCAGCAGCCGGTCCTCCAGCAGCCGGGCCAGCTCAGCCGAAGCTCCTGTGGGGCAGGTCAGGTCACGGGCGAGTTCTGCTGCCTCTCGGCCCCGGCTGGGCCCCAGACCCAGGCCTGCCAGAAAGTAGGTGGCACGGCGTGGGGGGACAAAGTCATCCAGGAATGTCAGGCCCCCAGGGTGGAAGCTCACAGCCTTGGAGACCAGCAGGGCTGCCTCACCCGGCTGCCCAGGTGCTGGCACCTTCATCAACCAAGCAGGGGACAGGCAAAGGAGCATGTTTCCTGTGGGCAGAGAAGGCAAGTGGCTGGCCAGGGAAGGCTTGATGGCCCATGCCCGGGCCCCTGGGTAGCGGAGTGGGGGCAGCTGATCCCAGAACCCATCCCCACTCGGCATGGCAGCTGCTCCAGTGGAATGCAGGCAGTTGCCAGGGTTGGCGGGTATTTTGGGATGTCGCTGGGCCAGGGCAGGGCTGCCCTTTCTGTAGAAGGGGATGGGGAAACTTGAGCACACTCACCCGGGCTCTGGACCCCACCCTCCAGCAGCACAGGCAGAAAGGTGCTGGGGGAGCCCAGAACGCACAAGGTCACCTCCGCCCCAGGACAGCCTCGGGAAAGAGAACATGGCCCAGCTCACCAGGGGCGCCCTTGTTGTCTCTCTGCCCACCTTCCACCACCTCCACACCCATGGCCTCACCCTGGGCCCCCACAGTTTTCCCAGGAATCGGACGAGACAGGGGACAGACGGGGAGTGGATGTGCCCGCCAGTCCTGCCCTGTGAGACGGGTCCCCCCTTTCTGCAGTTGTTCCAGAAGTGCTGCAGGCTGGGTGACTGGAGACCTGGGTTCTGCCTGAGCTCTGACTTTCTGTATGACCTTGGAGGAGTCAGTGTTCCTCCGAGCCCCTGTTTCCCAGTTTGTACAATGGGACCAAGTCTGTGATTCTCAGGTATTCTACCTGCGAACCCTCTGTCCACACAAAATCTGTATATACAACAGACGTGGGAGGGGCAGAAGGGGAGGAGTCTGGGAGGTCTCAGCTGCTGAGCTGCCTCCACCGCAGCTCCCAAGACCTTAGGTCTCTAGAAGCTTCAGTGCCACACAACATGGTTTCCCAATCCCAGGGCTGGATCTTTCTGGGGAGGGGGTGAGGGCAGAGAGCCCAATCCTTGACCTCACTGGTGCCAGATGCCCTTGCAAACAATGTTTGCCTACCCTAGGCCAACTAGCTGTGCCTTTCCTGCCTTCAGACCGAACCAGAGCCTGGGGGAAGGGGCTGACCTTGACATGGATGAGGAAACAGACTGGGCTGGGGGCCCCTCCCTGCCCCCAGGGGTGCCCCCCTCCAGGGAGCCCTTGGGCACCTGTGCGGGGCGCCTGGCTGCGGTCCTGAGTCTCCGGAAGGCCAGCTTGCTGCAGACAGCTCTGCAGGAGGCTGTAGTAGTAGACAGTCCAGGCCCGGGCCTCGGTCCCCTCGGGGGATCCCTTGCAGTCCAGGCCCACGTCCTGGCGCCAGGAGCCAGGGAAGCAGCCTGTGGACGGCAGGCCAGAGCCCCCTCCCCAGGGGCCCTCATCTTCCAGGTCCTTGGAGCCCAGTGGGCAATCCCACTCGGGACCAGATGGATCCAGGGAGAGCTGAGAGGGCAGAAGTGGTGGGTCTTGGGCAGGATGGGCCAGTGGTCACATTAAGTCACCCAAGGGTGTAAGCCCCCCACTCTCCCAGCCTGGGCTGTGTTCAGGGCTGACACCATCCCGGGGACTAGGAGAGGAAAGGCCTGTGTTGGGGGTGAAGGCGCATTAATGGGAACGCGATGGTGGGAGTGCTTTGTAAACTGTTCGGTGTGGTGCCCCTGGAGGAATGGCAGGAAGCAGTGTCCTGCCGACCAGCACCCCCCGCGCCCCCACGCTGGGCTCCGCCTTAGCTTGCTCCACAGCAGCAGAGTTTTCTGCTGGTTTTGTTCATGGAGGCAACCCCAGCACCTAAACCGTGCCTGGCACACAGCCACTGCTCAGTAAATGTTTGTTGACTGAAGAGCAGGTGAATGAACGAACCCAGCCATCACTCTGGGGTGGCTTATTTCTCTCTCATGACCCAGCATGGAGTGTGCTGACACCTAAATGTGATTCTACTGTCATCTCCACGTAGGCCTTGAAGTCCTACTGTGTGCCCAGCCCTGGGCTAGACATTAGGAGGGGGAGGGCTGGGACCCCTCTTTGCAGGTTTTTTGAGTCATGGAAATGCTTTCTTTGGATGAAACCTAATGTCCCTACCCTCTCTGAGGCTGGCGTACCCCACATGGGGCTGCTGGGAGGCTCCGTGTGAATGGAATTCTTGTTCTTTGCAGTCCCCAGGCCTGGACAGGGGACTCAAAGCCACCTTGAGCAAGCTATGAGGTGTCTTTGGGCCTTGTTGCCTGGTGCCTGCCCTGTCCCATCCGCTGGGGGCTGATGAGGCTGGGACGAAGAGAATCTCTTGGTTGTTGGGAGATGGTGTGCTGTGGCCCAGACAGCAGAGAACTGGGCCTCACACCTGGGCTTGAATCCCAGTTTGCCAGGGCCAGAGCCTCTGTGCCCTCTCCTAGAAGGTGAGCTCCCTGAGGGGCCATGGAATGAATGACTGTCACAGGGCACTAAGAGTGCCCACCTCCCAGGACGCAGCCGCAGGGTGGGGGTGAGGGAGCTGGTTGTGAGTCTAAGCTCTCTGCATGGGGCAACCCCAGGCTTAGGTCCTGGGTGCTGCCTGCTGTCCTCTGGGCCCTCTCTCTGCCCAGGGACTTGGGCCTTGTGGGGGAGGGACCGCAGGAGACTCACCATCTCGTGGGTGGAGTGGCTGAAAGACTGATGGCAGAGACAGAGGGACAGAGAGACGAAGGAGTCAGGGCAGCCAGGTCCCTGCCTGGCCTTCCAGCCCCTAGACTTTGGGAGTGGAGAGGTGGCCGACACCTGTCCCTGCAGAGAGAGGCCAAGACCGCCCCACCCCCACCCCAAAGATGGGGAGGGATTTCTACTGCCCAGACCGAGTGGCTCCTGCCCCAACGCGCTCACAGGTCCTTCCTGCCCTAGGGTCCCGGCTCGGCTTTGCCCCTCCAGCGCGGGGGGAGTGGGGGGCACCGGTTCCCGGGGGTGGGGAGCGTAGCGTTGAGGGTCCCGCCGCCGAGCGCGGGCGCGTGGGGTTCTCGTCCCGCGACTCCTGCCCCGGCCGCCCCCCTCCCTGGCTCTCCCGGGCGGGGCCAGAGCCGGAGTACCTGGCGGCTGTAGCGGCTGGGCGGGTGTGGTGGGCGGACTCCAACCGGGCGGGATGCAGCGGCGACGGCGGTGGCAGTGGCACAGCGCCGGGCCCAAGCGGCGTCGCTTTATATAGAAACGCCCGGGGCATGCCCAGTGCCCGGCGGGGGCGGCGCGGGGCGGACAGACCGACAGGGACCGATAGGGACCCGCCGGGGACGTGCCCGCCCCACCCGCCACGAAAACGTCCCAGACCTGGGGGCGTGGGGCGGGACACGAACCTGGCAGGAGGAGGGCACGGAGCAGGCAAGGAGAGACGGGGGTCTTCAGAGACACAGAGGAAGTCCCGACAGAGGGCCAGGTGCAGATGGACAGGGACTGTCGTCGGGGGTCACAGACTTAGGGCGGTGAAGAAAGAGGAAGGCCACCATGGAGAAGAGATGGAAAGGAGGGGCGGGGAGAGCCGGAGCAGGCAGAGACTGGTACTAGGGCCCGCCCTTAGGGGTGGTGTGCCCGGGAGAGCAGCCTGGGGCACACAGCCCTGAGCTCTACCTTTGGATAGAGGCCGGAGCTCCCAGCCCTGCACTTTCTGTCCCAGCTGCCAGCGCTCTGCCCTATTGCACGTTCTCCCAGCGAGGCCCTCCTGGGTCAGGGTCTCTGCACATCTGTGCAGCCTCCTCCTCACTTCTGGGCCCAGTGGACTTGCACACAGGGGCCAGGATGTCTGTAAGATCCAGTCTCTTCTGGTGTGGTGGCTGCCTATAATCCCAGAACTTTGGGAGCCTGTGGCAGGAGGATTGCTTGAACCTAGGAGTTTGCGACCAGCCTAGGCAACATAGCAAGACCCCGTCTCTACAAAAAAAAAAAAAAAAAATTTTAAACTAGCTGGTTGAGGTGGTGTGGGCCTGTAACCCCAGCTACTTGGGAGGCTGAGGTGGGAAGATCACCTGAGCCCCAGGGGTGGAGACCGCAGTGAGTCCTGGTTGTGCCACTGCACTCCAGCCTGGCAATATAGTGAGACCCTATCTCTGTCTCTCTCTTTTTTTTGTTTTTGTTTTTGTTTTTGTGAGACAGAGTTTCACTGTGTCACCCAGGCTGGAGTGCAGTGGCGTGATCTCAGCTCACTGCAACCTCCACCTCCCAGGCTCGAGTGATTCTCCTACCTCAGCCTCCAGAGTAGCTGGGATTACAAGCGCAAGCCACCATGCCTGGCTAATTTTTGTGTGTTTAGTAGAGACCGGGTTTTGCCATGTTGGCCAGGCTTGTCTTGAACTCCTGACCTCAGGTGCTCCGCCTGCCTCGGCCTCCCAATGTCCTGAGAATACAGGTGTGAGCTACTGTGCCCAGCCGAAACCCTATCTCTTTTTTTTGACCCTATCCCCCTTTTTTTTTTTTTAGACAGAGTCTTGTTTTGTCACCAGGCTGGAGTGCAGTGGCACGATCTTGGCTCACTGCAACCTCCGCCTCTCTGGGTCCAGTGATTCTTCTGTCTCAGCCTCCCAAGTAGCTGGGACTACAGTTGCGAGCCACCATGCCCAGCTACTTTTTTTGTGGGGGGGGGGATGGAGTTTCGTTCTTGTTGCCCAGGCTGGAGTAGCTGGGATTACAGGCATGCGCCACCATACCTGGCTAATTTTGTATTTTTAGTAGAGACAGGGTTTCTCCATGTGGGTCAGGCTAGTCTCGAACTCCCGACCTCAGGTGATCCGCCTGCCTCAGCCTCCCAAAGTATTAGGATTACAGGCATGAGCCACTGTGTCCAGTCCACCCAGCTAATTTTTGTATTTTTAGTGGAGGCGGGGTTTCATCATGTTAGCCAGGATGGCCTCAATCTCCTGACCTCATGATCTGCTCACCTCAGCCTCCCAAAGTGCTGGGATTACAGGTGTGAGCCACTGTGCCCGGCCCCCCATCTCTTTAAAAAGAAAAAAAGAAAGGAAAGAAAGGAAAAGAAATCTGCTCTGCTCATCAACACCCACCTAGGTCGACTTCACACCCGGAGATGAAGCTACAATCTCCCCAAGACACACATCCTCACACCCAAGTGCACCCACCCAAACAACCACAGAAGCTACCCCAGGAGACCTGGGTCACAGCCACAATTCACCCACAGAAGCACAACCAAAGATTCACACCCTCTCCTGGAGTGTGTCCCACCAGTGGGTTTCAATCCTAGCTCTGGCTGTGGCTGTGGGACCTGGGCCCCTCCCCTTTGTGATCTGAAGCTCAGTCTCCCCAGCCTAGAATGGGGCTGGTTCCCCTCTCCCAGGCAGGGCAGCCCATGGCTCTGATTCCTCCCCCTCACAGACCCTAGTCAGTCCCTCTCCCTACCTGTCTCAGAGCTGGACACATTGAGCCCTGGCTGTCCTTGAGAGCCTCCTGGCCTGGGGGAGAGCACTGAGGGGCCCACACATATCAGGGACAGAGATAACAGCTGTTGGACCCTTTCTGCAACATAAACAGGGCAGTCTGTGCAGACACATCCCTGTCTACCACTGGAGGGGGTTGGCAGAGAGCGGAAATGGCTTCTCCAGGGTGCCTAGCCCAGCCCACATTCCCCACACAACTTCCAGGCCCGCATGCAGCCCTCCCAGCAGCTGGCCCAGGCTCCAGGAATGAGGTACAGCCACCCCAGGAGACCCAATCGCTTGCTGCCTGGGTGGCCTGAGCGCCCATGGCGTCCCACGGTGGGGCCTGGGTGTGATCCAAAGAGCATGAGTTTTTGACATGTAACAACAAATTCAACAAGCTCTGCAGCCCCAGGGACTCAGTTTTCTCATCTTCAAATGAGGATACAGTGCACACTTAGCCCAGGCTTAACACTTCACATGCAAGGCAGCAATTATGAGACTCAGAGAGGTCGTGCGACTTGCCCAAGGTCACACAGCTAGTGAGAGGCAGAGCTGGGATCTTCTGCCAGAATACGTGCATGCCCGCACAGAGAGCTGTGTGGTGTGCCCTCTCCCAGGCCACCCTGGCTGGTCCCTGGCTGCACTGGCTTTTGCCTTGTGGACACAAAGGAAAATCAGAGTTGCACAGCTGCAGCCCAAGCTCAGGGCCCTGGGACTCGGGGCAGGCAGGTGGGCAGGGTGGTTCTGCTCTGCCCCTGCCAGGAAAGCCTGGACATCACCTGAGGCGGAGCCAAGTCAGGTAGGGGTGGGGTGAGGAGAGGCAGTGCTTTGGCTGCTGCGCAGCTGGACTGAACAGTCGTGATCACCATCATGAGCTGGGAGAGCACTCTTGAGGCTGGGGTGGAGGCTATTATAATCCCATTATCCGCAGGAGAATACTGAGGCTCAGAGAAGGAGAAAGGGCCTTTCCCATGTCGGGGAGTCCAAGTCTGACCCCTCTGGGAGCCTGGAACAGTGTGGGAATTCAGGGAACCTCAAGTGGGTGGCAGTGCAAGATGGAGACCATGGGTCCCCCCGATCCATGGCAGGCACCCATTTGCTACCCATCCACTCCTCTGCATGCCCCACTCTGAGACAGGCTGACTGACATGCCGGGGCCCTCCCAGCTCCTGTCCCCACACACTGAGCGCTCTCCGAGGCATCGCTTCCCTTCCCCGAGCCCCTTTCCCGGCAGATCTGTAGGGACTTCCTAGGTTCCCTGAGCATGTTTGTGTCGGCTGCTCACTGCACAAAGGCACCTGGGTGAGAGATCATGCCCCACTCTGCTACACCGTGCACTCTGCTGAGGCTGCATGTTGCCTGGAGGAGAGACATATTTCCTTAGCTGTCAAAAAGGTGCTGTGGGGGCCGGCGCAGCCCTGCGGAGGAGAGCCTGTGAGAACGCATGTGTGCGAGGGTTCACACCGGGAGAGCGCTGGTCCTCGTCTGTCCGACCTGTGAGTTAGGGCTCCCATGCAGATGACTGATAAGGAAACCTACAGAAGGGCTGCCCAGAAAACAGTCTCCTGAGTAGGAAAGGCAGTGACTGAGCCCCAGCTAGAGGGGCCCTGCTGGAGACCACCTGCTCCTAGGGTCTGTGTCCAGGGTGAACCACTGCCACCATGCCCCTGCAGGCTCATGACAGACCCTCGGCCCAGGGCTGAGGCTGCTGCACCTTGCTCCCCTATTCTCCCAGGTAAAGAGCTGAACTGTGGAGGGTGGGGAGCTCCCAAGTAGACTTCAGGGACAAGTGCCCCCTGACCCCGGCCACCCTGCCTGCTACAGTGCCTGAGATTCCACCAAGACACTCCTCATCGAAGGCTCAGGCATAGTCTACACAGCACAGAGCCTTGCCTCTGCATTCCAGCCGGCTCTGCCTTTCACTGTGGGCCTCGGTGAGGTCCTTGTCCTCACTGAGCCTCTGTGTCTCTAACAGGGATATCGCGGCTACCTGCAGAGAGAGGGTCTGGCGGGGTGTCTGGGAAAGGGCTTTGTAAACTACAGGTAAGGAGGCTATTACTAAGTTGCAGGCACCCCAGCGGGGTGAGGAGGAGTGGGCGGAGGAGGCTCTGGAGCGCTTTCTAACGCAGAAGAGTCTGACTGTTGCCTCCTCCACACACACGGACTGGTGCGGGATTGGGGGTGGGGTGGGGAAGGAGAAGGAGAAAGCACTCCCAGGGAGCTGCCTAGCAGAGAGCTGCCAGTGGTCGGGGCAGGGGTAAACCTTGGGTTTGCCATGGATAGTAAGGCTTTCTGCAAGTTCCTGCTCCTCCTGAGCCTCAGTTTCCCCCAGAGAAATGACAGATAAGGGTCTGGGCCACCATGATCCCCTATTCCAGGGGGTAGGCTCCTTGGGAGTAGGACAGGTCTGCCCAGGACCCAGGACCCAGGACCTGGCACTTGTCACATAGATGCAGCCTGTGGCCCTGTTGCAAGAACATTCCAAACCCAGAGTCCGACAGGTGACTCCACTGACACCCCACCCGATGACCACCTCTGGAGCCCGAGCCTGCAGATGCCTCCCATCCATATGGAGTCCTGCTGTGTTCCCCATCGAGGGGCGGGCACTTGGGAACGGGTACTGCGGGACACACGCCTGTGTCAGAACCAGCCCTGTTGCCCTGGTGATGGCTCAAGTCCTAGGCACCCACGGGGGCTATTAGTGAGTGTGGGAGGGGGTTTCCATGGTGGCGGTCCCGAGGGGGCAGACACAGGGATCAGGGAGGGGCGAGGGCCGGCGGGACCTTTCTCCTTTGTCCGCGGCACACTAGGCCTTTGTTCTTGCCTGGGTCCCTTTGACAGATGTGACCAGGACCATGGGTGCGGGGAGGACTTGGGTTACAGTCCCCCATCCCAGCGAGTTCTAAACCACCCTGGAGGGAGAGGAAGGAGGGCAGAAGAGGGGGTAGAACTCCTGGACTCGCCATCCACTGGGACACCCTCCTCCTGCAGGTGCAAAAGCCACTCCTATCCCCAGATGCTGGGGCAGGGTGACTTTCAATTGGCTCTTATTAATGTAAACACCTTCCCCAGCTGCCAGTGGGCAGCCTCAGTGTGTCCCCAGGGCAGGACCAGGAGAGGGCAGGGCTGGGAAGGGCAGGTGAGGGAGGAGGGGAAGGGCTGTCTGTCTGGGGTTGGGAGGAGGGCATTTGATCCAGTGCCATCCAAGGCTCTGAAGATCTGAAGATCCAAGTTCAAAAAGATTTTATTCCTGGAGCCCTCTGGGGTCCCTTAACCCAGCCAACCCCTTCCCTGACTCCTGTGGTGCTGGCTTTGGTACTTGTGAGGGCCTGGGCACCAGGACAGTTCCATGAGTCCTCACGTGCCCCACTCTGTGACCCTCCTCCATGCTAGTGCCTGACCCAGTATGTACCACGGAGCACCTCCTCCTCTCCCACCACCTGGTCCCTGCCTGGAAGGAAGCCGAGTCCCAAGAGTAAAGTGCGGTGCCTATTTGCAGGGCTGGCATCAGCCATCAGGCAATTGAGACTGGGGAACACCAAGTCCATGGTCCTCTCAGAAGCGGGTGTCCAGGAAGGAGGTGGAGCCTCGTTGGGGCCTGGGAGGCCCCTCGATGGGGGGGCCCCGGGCCCGAGTCAGGAGCCCATGGAAAGTCTTGCCACGGGTCTGGGGTTTCCGCCGTGGTGGTCTGGGCTCCTCTGGGGGCTGCACCACAATACGAGGCACCTCAGGCTTGGCGCCTCGTCGTGCCCCTGCCAGCTGCTGGGCCTCGAAGATGGCTTGGGCCCCAGCGAGGCGGACCTGTGGCCGGGGCAGGGGCCCCGGCGCAGAATCGGACAGCTGGGCCAGCTGGGCCTTGATCTCCCGCTGCAGGTCCCGCTCTGACAGCACCACGTTGTGCACCTGTGGGGAGCAGTTGGTGCTGCGTTTGCCCGGCCTCAAGGCAGGAACAGGAAACTGAGGTCCCCAGCCCAGGAAGTGGCTGAGGACTGAGGGGCTGACAGCCTCGCTGGGGAGCCACAGAAAGCCACTGGAAGCCTCGGGTTTTCGTGTTCTCTGAAGCTCAGGGGACAGGAACTCAGTCCCCGTTCTCGCTTTGGGTTCCTGCTCTGGGACTCAGTTTCCCCCATGCAGCAGGGGCTGGGCAAGTCCGAGTAGAGGCAGGGGCACCCACCTGTGACATGAAGGCCTCCTCCTGCAGCTGCGTGGGGGGGATGGCTCGAAGGGCTCCGAGTGTCTCCAGGAGGCCAGGGCAGGCCCCTCGTTGCTCTGCAGTGCCTAGCGCCAGGCGCACCAATGTCAGCCCCACACGGAACAGTACCTTGGCACCTGCAGGCCGGAGGCTCACTCACTGGGAGGCCGGCCCTGCCCCTCCACAGTTCTGCACCCAAACCTGCCTTCAGCTATGTGCCTGCCACTCTCCTGCAGCTCTGCCCCCCCACCTCCGCCCCAGTTCAGGTACAATGACAGAGGGTAGAGTTGCATTTTGGGCGACAAAGCCCACTGCACTGGTCAAGTTAGCCTCAAGAGCCACAGATGCTTTGGGGAAGAGTTAATATCTTGTGAATTTGGTTACTGTCACCTCCCATCCCCACCCCCGCCAGAATGAAGGTCTCAATCACTTGATGCTCAGATGCCATCCACATCTGGAGCCAGCAAGTGCCCAGCAGGTGCCTGTGGGCTCCGGGGAGGAGCACCTCCTACCCTCCCTGAGCCGGTCAGGCCTCCATGTGCTATGATCACCCAGCTCCTACCCCAGGCGGTATTCGGGTGACAGGTGATGTGCCACCAGGCACAGGACCATCACCTTCAGCACACCTGGTCCTATGACTCGAGGCTCCAAAAGGGAACCCCGGAGCTGGTGAGCTAGCTCCCCGCCCACACCCCAAGGCTCCAGTCCCCTCCAAGTCACCAGCTTCCTGCCAGGAGCCCGGAGCTACTGATGCCTTCACACCAAGCCCTCCCTGGGCCTCAGCTTGCTCATCTCCATGAGGAAAGGTCAGGTGGAGCCCTTTAAGGGCCTTTCCAGCTTGGATCTGTGACCCTCTGATTCTAGAAAGATCCTAGGCAGAACTGCTCTCCCCTAAGCTAGGAGCATAGCACTTGGTGCACTCCCCACAATGCAAGCTTGGGCTAGTTCTGGAGCCTCAGAATCCTTTCCTGGCAGCCTCTGATCTGAGAGGAGACACCAGGGGACCGGCGAGGTTGAGTGATGATGGTGACTGTCAAGAAACAATCACTACTCATGCTATCGTCCTTCTGATAAAGGGAGCCTGTGTAGTGTTTGCCCTCAGGCGGGCAGGTCAGGCCCTGCCCAGCTCTGCCCAGCCCTGCTCTCGAGGTCTGAGGCTGGTTGGGAGGTAACCGCATGGATAGCGACGTGGACACCTGTGATCAGAACTCTAAGCCAGCCAATGGTTCCTCCACTGTGCGGAGGGCAGGAAGCCGGCCGAGCACATGACAGGCATTCAGTATGCATGCTGATTGATTTCTACCACGTTTTAAGGTGCAACCTCCAGATCTCACATATAGAACAGAATGCAGGTGGGTTACCGATGGCAGTATCAAGGCGGAGTCCCAAAGACACAGGGAGTCCAGCTTGGCCCTGCTCCGACTCCCCTCCCGTTCTTGGCCTGGCCCCCAGCCTCCACTTCTCTGGCTTCATGGCTCCAAGCCCTCCCTCCTTCATGGACTGTAGCCTGGCCCCTGGGGACAGTGGCCTCTCTGGCCTAGGCATCCACAGGCACCCCGGTGAGTCCTCCTCCTGCACAGAGCAGCCAGAAGGAGCTTAAATGCAGCCATTGCCCCTGCGCTCCCCTGACACTCTGTCACATCCCTACTTTTATTTTCTTCATGACACTTCTGACAATCTATAAATATCTTGTGTGAATTTGGTTACTGTCGCCGCCCATCCCCACCCCCGCCAGAATGAAGGTCTCCATCACTTGATTCCCAGCTGCAGATGCACGTCTGGAGCCAGTGAGCATGCAGCAGGTGCCTGCGGGCTCTGGGCAGGAACGCCTCCTACTGTCCCTGAGACACTCGGGCCTCCATGTGCTGTGATCGCCCAGCTCCTGTCCCATCTGCCTCCCCTGGAAGCCTCCCTGGCCCAGCTCTGCACCAGGCGGTGCCTGGGTGATGGGTGATAGGTGATGTACCACCAGGCACCAGGCCATCACCTTTGGTACACCCGGTCCTGTGATTTGAGGCTCAAAAAGGGAACCCTGGGGCTGGTGAGCTACCTCCCCACCCATACCCCAAGGCTCCTGCCCCAGCCACTGGCTGCCCCACTCACCCTCACTGAGGAAGGCATCCCAGACACGCAGCACTGTGGGGAAGGGCAGGGAGCGGGCGAAGAGGCACAGGAACCACTCGGGCAGGTAGAGCAGGGGCCCGACGCCCACCTGCTGCAGGTGCTTGTGCACGTGCGGGAGCAGCCGCCGCAGCAGGGCCATGAACACCTCGGCATCCAGCCGCACAGCCTCCTGTGGCCACGTCCGTCAGCAGGCCAGCACCGCCACCCCCAGGCTCAACCTCCCTCAGTCCCCAGACCCCCACCCACTCACTGGACCCCTGCCCCTCCCTCCTCCAGCCCCCATGCCAGCCCCTCACCATGTGGGGCCCATAGTAGCCAGGGAGGTAGACCTCACAGATCTGCACCAGGCACCAGAAGGCCTCCTGGGGAAGGGGCAGGGCACAGGCCTGTAAGTGCCCACGAAGGAAGGGACCGCAGAGGGGAAGTCAGGACAGGGGAAAGGAGTGAAGGGGAGGGCCTGGGCACCACAGGAGCCTGGACTCAGGGCCACTCCTAACCTGCTCAGTTCCTGGGAGCCCTTCCCGAAAGCACCTCCCTCTGCCCAAGACAGGGCCTGCTGAGGGGTTTAGGGTGTTGGAAATCACAGGGCTCATGGTGTTAGATCTGAAGGTCACAGGGTTGGGGTTCACTGGCCAAGGGTTGGAAGTGTCCCAAAGTTCAAGTCCTGGGTTTCTGGGGCCATTGGGGTTGGGGTCACAGTCCCCAAGTTCAGAATCAGGAGTCGTGGGGTCAAGGTGATAACATCCAGATTCCTAGATGACTGGGATCAAGGTTGGGGTCAAGGGTCCCAGGTTACTGGAGTCAAGGTCATTAGGCTTGAAGGTCTCTGAGGCTGGCAGTCATGAGGCCCTGGGTCACTAGGACGGGGTCCAGGAATCAAGGGTCGCAGGTTTCTGAGGCCACAGTTCCTGGGGATGGGGTTCCCTGGGCCTAGGTCACTAGGGTTCCTGGAGCGGGGTCAAGGTCACTCACCTCCGGTGGCAGGTGCATGAGCAGCACAGCAGCCACGGGCCCCTGGGCCTGGCAGTAGCCCTGCTCCGGTCGATACAGGGTGTAGGCCTTGAGCACCTGCAGGAGCCCCTGCTGCCTGTGCCGGAAGACCCCATAAGGGGCCAGTCCTGCAGGCACCTCCTTCTCCACCCTCTGGAGGTCTCTGCCCAGGCCTCAGTCTCCCTGGGCCTTGCTGGGTCCCCTGAGATGTAAGACTGTACAGCTGGGCTGGGGAAAGTGGGCTGGAGCACCCAGGGCTTGGGGGGCTGGGGGTCCCTGGGTATCACCGGCCTCGTACCCGTGGCCCTGAGGTGACACAAACATCTCGTGCAGGGGGAACTGGCGGTGAAGGTCCCTGCCAATGGTCTCCATCCACTGTGGGTCTCCAGGGGCCTCTGCCAGCTCCTGTGGGTAGCCAGGAAGGTGGGTGTGAGGGTTTGGTGTGGTGAGGGGCTCTGGGTAGGGGAGTTGGGGCCCCTGCCCACTCCCTCACCTGATAGGTGCCAGGGCTGTTTTTCTGACACACATGGGCCCCGCACAACAGGGGCCAGCACCGGGCACGCAGGGCAGACGGGATGCCTTTCCGGCACTGCATCTTTACCTGTGGGCGAGGCCAAGGGCTCCACTAGGCAGCCTCCATAACTCCCGCTGGCAGGCCCCAGGCACAGCTCATCAGCAGGCAGAGGCCCACTTTAGGTGGCAGGGAGCAAAGACAGGAGGTGCTGGGACACAGGGTGGGTACATTTTGCCAAGATGTGGGCCGAGGCAGACAGGAATGAGCCATGGAGGCCAATGGGGCCCCTGCCCTGCCCCCTCACCTTCTTGTACCGCCGGGACATGGTTTTCTCCCAATGCAAGGTCATCTCCACCCACTTCATCTCCCGCTGGCGGATGAGGTCTGCAGGCGGGTGGCCCGGCCTGGAAATGCATGGCACAGGTATCCAGGCGCTGGGCAGCTGTTACCTAGGGCCCACACTGCCATCCTCCAGGCTACCCAGGTGAACCCAGTTCCTGGCCCTAGGGATCTCTGGGAGCCCTGTGGGGTGACCTGTGACCCAGGAGCTGCCAATGCTTGTCATGGGGACAGGAAAGGATGTGGCTCCAATGTGGGCAGAAGCAGGAGACTGAAGGGGTGAGTGGGTGTGTGTTGGGGGAGGGGCTGGTTGGCTGTCACCCCGGACAGGGACACAATTCACAGGGGAAGCTGGCTGGAGAGAGCCCTGGACTGGAAGCCCGGAGTCCTGAGTGTGAATCTGAGTCTGTGTCTGATCTCCTGTGTGACCTGGGGCAAGTTTCTGTCTATATCTGGATTTGTGTTTCTGTCTGTAGCTTGGGGATATATCTGGACTTGTGTTTCTGTCTGTAGCTTGGGGATATATCTGGACTTGTGTTTCTGTCTGTAGCTTGGGGAAAGGGGGAAGGAGGAGGTATGGGTCTGTGATTCGGATCTGGGATTCCTGAGCCAGAGGTTCAAAGGGGAAGGATGTTCTGCCCCAGTGGTGGGTGCGAGCCCTCGGAGGCTGGGGGTAAGAGATGTACAGAGGCCTCCCCGACCCTTCCCACCTTAGGGTTCCACCTGGTGCCTGCGGAGGGGTGCTACTGGCTGAATCCTCCTCCCAGTCCCTACCACCAGACCCTCCCGGCCTCCCTCCAGAATTCAGCCCTCAGCCCCCGTCCTCTGTCCCAGCATCCCACCATCCCTCACCCTGCCCTCTTACCCTGGCTCTGCCGAGCTGCCCCCAATGAATCCATAGCGGTCGGCCTGGCGATATGGGCCAGGCCCACTGAGCTCTGAGTCGGACCCCAAAGAGCTGGAGTCATCCTGCAGCTCGGGAGGCTGCACCAGGTCCTCCCCCAGGGCCTGGGCCATGGTACCAGGGGTCTTCAATGCCACAGGCAGAGAAAGTGGGGAGAACCAGTGTGAGGGGCCACTCCTGGCCAGCCTGGGGCCTGGCTGCGGGGTCAGAGTGGGGAGGTTTCAGGGTATCTCACCAAGCCTCCTATGTCTCCTCTTTTATGGGGGCGGGGGCTAGGCCCTACCCTGACAGAAAAGCCAGGCCTCTGTCCGGAGACCCAGCCCCAGGCCCAGCCTCTGTCTCCACCAGCCCAGTTCACCTCCTGCAGCACCTCACCTCCTCCTCTCACTTCCTCCTCCTCCTCACACAGCTTCAGCAACCGCTGGGGGCCCCTCCCAAGGGTGGGGGGTGTCACCCCTTCCTCTCTGAGGCTCTTCCTGCCTGCCCCAGTGCCCCTGAGCTGTGGGCTCCTCCCACCCTCCCCATGGCTCCAGTGACTGAAGGCTTGAGTTTCTGTGCTGGTTGTGGAGGGCCCAGGCCTGTTAGACACAGAGGCCAGGCCACCTCCAATTCTTTTGTTTGTTCCTTTTGAGACAGAGTCTTGCTCAGTTGCCCAGGCTGGAGTGCAGTGGCGCGGTCTCAGCTCACTGCAACCTCCACCTCCCAGATTCAAGTGCTTCTCCTGCCTCAGTCTCCCAAGTAGCTGGGACTACAAACATGCACCACCATGCCCGGCTAATTTTTGTATTTTTAGTAGAGACAGGGTTTTGCCACGTTGGCCAGGCTGGTCTCAAACTCCTGACCTCAGGTGATCCACCCACCTCAGCCTCCCAAAGTGCTGGGATTCCAGGCGTGAGCCACCATGCCTGGCCTTTATGTTTGTTTCTTGAGGGTCATGCTCTGTCACCCAGGCTGGAGTGTAATGGCACGATCTGGGCTTACTGCAACCCCCACCTCCTGGTCTCAAGAGATCCTCCTGACTCAGCCTCCCTAGTAGCTGGGACTGCAGGCGAGCACCACCATACCCAGCTAATTTTTGTATTTTTTGTTGAGATGAAGTTTCGCCATGTTGCCCAGGCTGGACGCAAGAGACCATCCCGCCTCAGCCTCCCAAAGTGCTGGAATTACAGGGCTGAGCCACCACGGCAGGCCCACCTCCAGTTCTGAGGTTATTGGCATGTAAAGCACCCAACTCAGGGTTCCAACAAGAATTAAGGTTAATTATCATCTGCTCCTTTTTTTTTTTTTTTTTTTTGAGACAGAGTCTCACGCTGTCACCTCAGCTAGGGAGTGCAGTGGGCCTCCGCCTCCCAGGTTCAAGTGATTCTCCTGCCTCAGCCTCCCCAGTAGCTGAGATTACAGGCGGCTGCCATCATGCCGAGCTAACTTTTTGTATTTTTAGAGAGATGGGGCTTCACCACGTTGGCCAGGCTGGTCTTGAACTCCTGACCTCAAACGATCCTCCCACCTCAGCCTCCCAAAGTGCTGGGATTACAGGCGTGAGCCACCGCGCCCAGCCATGTCTGCTCATAAAGTAATTCTTTTTAAGTGCACACCCTGCAATATTACTGTGCTACTCAAAAGCTAATTATGGGGCCAGGCTTGTTGGCTCACGCCTGTAACCCCCCCAGGACTTTGGGAGGTCGAGGCCAGTGGATCACTTGAGGTTAGGAGTTCAAGGCCAGCCTGGTCAACATGGCAAAACCCCACCTCTGCTAAACACACAAAAACCAGGCGCAGTGGTGCACGCCTGCAATCCCAGCTACTCCAGAGACTGAGGCAGGAGAACCGCTTGAACCCGGGAAGAGAATGTTGCAGTGAGCCAAAGTCACGCCACTGCACTCCAGCCTGGGTGACAGAGCAAAACTCTGACTCAAAAAAAAAAAAAAGAGCTAATTATGGGACTTGTAAGAAAATATTAATTTATCATGCCCCAAGGACCGAAGTGCGCTGGAAGTTCAGCCGTAGCTATCTTTGAGTGTGGTCAGCCGCCTGGGGGCCACGGAGACCCACGAAGAAGGGGGTCCTAGGTGAATGCGAGGTCCAGGTCTTGCACCAGTCTGTTCATCTCCTGAGCCTCAGTTTCCTTTCCTGCACTTCGAGCAGTTAACCCTTAGTGCCTAGCAGCCGGTTATTAATATGTTCACAACACCCTCCACCCAGGGCAGGGGTGGGAAGGGCTGTTCTGCTTTTGAAAGAGAAAAACAACTTCCACAGTCCTTCCGGCCCCACATCCTCTGAACGGGCTGGGTGCCTCCTCTGGGGCGTAACCAGCTTGGCCGCGCCCCCGACAGACCCCGCCCCCAGCCCGCCGCCAAGGGCCCGCCCCCCGGGCCGCGGCGCTTCGCGTCCAGCGGGGGCGCTAGAGCGCGGGGGACCGGGCGGGGCGGGCCCGGGAGGCCCGGAGGCGGGGCCGCGGGCCGGGGGCGGACTGGGGCGGGCGGAAGGAGAGCCAGGCCGGAAGGAGGCTGCCGAAGGGCGGGAGGCAGGAGCGGGCCCGGAGCTGCTGGGCTGGAGCGGCGGCGCCGCCATGTCCGATAGCGAGAAGCTCAACCTTGACTCGATCATCGGGCGCCTGCTAGAAGGTTGGTCGGGGCGGGGGAGGCCTGCGTCCGCCGCGCCCTGGCCCCCTGCCGGGCCCGGAAGTGGCGCGCGGGCGGGCCCCCGGGGCCAGCTTAGACTGGGCGGGGACGGGCCGCGAGGTTCGGTGGCCGCAGCCGCCCCCCCGCGGACGCGCCTGAGAGGTCCGGGGCCCGCTCCGACGCGCGGAGCAGCCCCCTCTCCCGGGCCGGGGGCGCACGGGTTGCCTGGGTTCTTGAGGCGAGAGAGAAACCCGTGAAGCCCGGTCCACGAAGGGGTCCTGCGCTGTGAGGTTTTTGGGTGGCAGCCCCCTGCGCACGACAGTCGCCTCCCGAGGCGCTGAGGGTAGTTGGGGGCTTCCCTTGGGAGGCTTGAGGCTGAGGTCCCGGGAGGCTCAGCAGCAACAGCTGCCTGTGGGTAAGGAGCGGCCGAGGAGGCCTAGGCGCCCCCGGAGGTATCCATAGGGCCACCCGTGTCGCCCACCCTCCTCCTGTCAGGGTCCAGGGTCTTGACACCCCATTGCGCCCCCAGTGCAGGGCTCGCGGCCTGGCAAGAATGTACAGCTGACAGAGAACGAGATCCGCGGTCTGTGCCTGAAATCCCGGGAGATTTTCCTGAGCCAGCCCATTCTTCTGGAGCTGGAGGCACCCCTCAAGATCTGCGGTGAGCCCCCGACCCAGGTCCCCTTGCCTTCCTAAAAGTGGCACTGGCCCCCACAGAGTTCCTGGAGTCCTCCTCCCTTGAGCCCAGTCCTGGCCCTGGGTTCAGGTCTAGACCCTGCATCTAGCTTACCCGGTTCCCTGGGTCACAGGTGATATACACGGCCAGTACTACGACCTTCTGCGACTATTTGAGTATGGCGGTTTCCCTCCGGAGAGCAACTACCTCTTTCTGGGGGACTATGTGGACAGGGGCAAGCAGTCCTTGGAGACCATCTGCCTGCTGCTGGCCTATAAGATCAAGTACCCCGAGAACTTCTTCCTGCTCCGTGGGAACCACGAGTGCGCCAGCATCAACCGCATCTACGGTTTCTACGATGAGTGTGAGTGGTCTGAGTGTCTGGGGCTGCCCGGGTCCTGACCACACTCCTTGCCATTCAGTGGGACCTTCACATTGGCCTGATATCTGACAGACACTTGCTAGACTGTGCGCTTCACGAAGGCAGGGCCCAGGTCCGTTTTTGTGCCTGCCCTGCCCCTCCTGGCATGGGGTCTGGGGAATGGTTGCTGACTGAAGGACTGCCCGTATTCTAGTGCCTTCCCCCAGGGCCCTGCCTGGTGACGTTCCCCCTACATTTGCTACTAAGCATTTAGGATGTTTGCAAATGAGCTCTGCTGTCCAGAAGCTGAGATAAACCAGACCTGTACTTGGCCCGGCTCATGGGCCGGGGCGTGCAATGAATGCCAACCCTGAGGCTGGTCCAGATTGGAACTCAGTTTCCAGCGGACTCGGGTGCTTTAGAAGTACTTCTGGCGGGAGGCTGAGGTGGGAAGATCACTTGGACCCAGAAGCTCCAAGTTACAGTGAGCGATGATCTTGCTGCCGCACTCCAGCCTGGGTGACTGAGCAAGACCCCGTTTCTTTACTTTTTTGAGACGGACTTTCGCTCTTGTTGCCCAGGCTGGAGTGCAGTGGTGTGATCTCAGTTCACCACAACCTCCATCTCCCGGGTTCAAGCGATTCTCCTGCCTCAGCCTCCCAAGTAGCTGGGATTACAGGCGTACAACACCATGCCTGGCTAATTTATTTGTATTTTAGTAGAGACAGGGTTTCTCCCTGTTGGTCAGGCTGGTCTTGAACTTCTGACCTCAGGTGATCCGCCCGCTTCGGCCTCCCAAAGTGCTGGGATTACAGGTGTTAGCCACCATGCCCTGCCCAAATCCTGTTTAAATTACAGATTAAAATAAAAAGTAACTAGAATTGCTCCTGGAAGGCTGACAGATGGCAGGGGTGGGGGGTGGTTTGCATTGGTGCCTGACTCTCTCCCAGCTGCGGCTGAATAGCCCAGGGACCCCGGCTGAGGGTGGAGCAGGCAGGCCCCTCACAGCCACCTCCCTCTGGGCAGGCAAGAGACGCTACAACATCAAACTGTGGAAAACGTTCACTGACTGCTTCAACTGCCTGCCCATCGCGGCCATAGTGGACGAAAAGATCTTTTGCTGCCACGGAGGTGAGCTCTCCTTAGTTCTCATCTGGGAAGTCACTCCTTTCAGGAAGTGTCTCCATACCCCACTGTGCTGGGCTGCACTCACTTCCTTGATGTGCGTCCTACATGGGGCGGGCTTGTCTTTCTCCCAGAGCTCTGTGCTCCTGAGGGCAGGGACGCCTTTGTGCCTGTTTGGGAACTTGAAAAAGCTGAGGGGAAGGGGATGACTTCTGCCTGCCTAGGCACCCAGGAGACCAGTGGAGGGACCAGGAGGGTGGTGGAAAAGGTGAGGCTCACTGGCCAAGGCTTCCTGGAGGAAGGATGTCCTTGTTTGAGGAAGTGACCTTCCCCCTGGCCCTCCAGGCCTCTCCCCAGACCTGCAGTCCATGGAGCAGATTCGGCGGATCATGCGGCCCACAGATGTGCCTGACCAGGGCCTGCTGTGTGACCTCCTGTGGTCTGACCCTGACAAGGACGTGCAGGGCTGGGGCGAGAACGACCGTGGCGTCTCTTTTACCTTTGGAGCCGAGGTGGTGGCCAAGTTCCTCCACAAGCACGACTTGGACCTCATCTGTCGAGCACACCAGGTGGGCTGGCGGCTCCCGTCTGTGGCGGGGGAAGGGGAGGGCCTTGCCTGCGCTTGGGACTGACCGCTCCGATCCTCGCCCAGGTGGTAGAAGATGGCTATGAGTTCTTTGCCAAGCGGCAGCTGGTGACACTTTTCTCAGCTCCCAACTACTGTGGCGAGTTTGACAATGCTGGCGCCATGATGAGCGTGGACGAGACCCTCATGTGCTCCTTCCAGGTGAGTGTGGGGAAGAAAGGAGCTACTAGGCCTCGTGGCTCAGCCCCATGAGCTTGAGCAACCCTGTCTCTTTTAGATCCTCAAGCCCGCCGACAAGAACAAGGGGAAGTACGGGCAGTTCAGTGGCCTGAACCCTGGAGGCCGGCCCATCACCCCACCCCGCAATTCCGCCAAAGCCAAGAAATAGCCCCTGCGCCCTGTGCCTGTGCCCCAGATGATGGATGGATTGTACAGAAATCATGCTGCCATGCTGGGGGGGGTCACCCCGGCCCCTCAGGCCCACCTATCACGGGGAACATGGAGCCTTGGTGTATTTTTCTTTTTTTTTTTTTTTTTTTTTAATGAATCAATAGCAGCGTCCAATCCCCCAGGGCTGCTTCCTGTCCTCATCAGCGGTGGCTGTGAGCAGGATCCTGGGGCTGAGGCTGCAGCTCAGGGCAACGGCAGGCCAGGTCGTGGGTCTCCAGCCGTGCTTGGCCTCAGGGCTGGCAGCCGGATCCTGGGGCAACCCATCTGGTCTCTTGAATAAAGGTCAAAGCTGGATTCTCGCCATGGCCTCCGTCTCGCATCTAAGACACTGCCTGGCAGCTCTTCTGCGCGGAGCTACTTGGGAGGCTGGGCACCAGGCCCCAGCAAGGACAACCCTAGCCACACACGCAGGTCCAAGGCTCTTAGAATTCCAAGTCAGCGCCAAAGAGTATCAGGAAAGCAAGAAAAGCTGGCAGCTCCACGGGGGTCCCAGATGCACGCCCAGGACTTCAGGAAGGAGCAGGTCATGACTGGCAGAGAAGCTGGGTCACCAGGGGCCAGCAGCACCTGCTGTGACATTTTCCTTAGGAAGGTGAGCCTGAGGGAGACAGGTTTCCAGCCTTGGCCAGCTGGAGTATAGCCTGAGACTCAATGGGAAATAAGAGGTAGGAACGTCAGTAGTTCAGGGCCAGGTCTGGAAAGTCACGATTGGGGGTTGTAGGGAGATAACAGGGCCCAGGCCTGACTGCTGTGGGACAGCTTTACAGTGACAGCCAGCTGGGGCCTGCAAGAGGCAGTGAAACAGCCCAGCTCCAGGAAGCCCACCTTTCTGATCCCCAGGCCTGAGACCCAGCTCTTCTTCCACTGGCTGGGGTTTCATCTAGTCCAAGGCCTCTGGGTACAGGCTTCAGGTTCTTGGTTCAGCCTTCTCCCTCACTGTCTTCAGCCAGCACAGGGCTGGGGCCCTGGGGGGAGCGTACAGGGGCCAGGATGGAGCCGAAGAACAGTGAGCGGAACTGGAAAGAGAACAAGTGAGTTCTGGAGGCTGCTCCCTTCCCCACCTCCCGCCCCTGCCTCCACCTCCAGTCCCTACCTTCTTGGGTGGGGGAGTCCCAGGCACTGTACTGGGCTCAGCCTCATCTTCCTCGGAGTGGAGGCCGGGGCTCTCGGGGGGCTGGGGACCAGGTGAAAGGGAAATGGAGGGCAGCACCCGCGAGCCCTCACTGCCTATAGTGGTTTCCATGGCGATCATGTAAGAGTCAATGTCGTCACTGGCAAAGTCGTCTGGGTGGGGTAGGCTGCAAGCAGAATCGGAGTATCAGGGAGGAAAGGGGGAGCAGAGGCAGGGCCCCACCTTAGAAGGCTCCAAGGGAGCTCTGGGGCCCTCTGACCACTGAAGATCTCTTGGTTTTATGACTTCCTGATTTGGCTGGAGAGGAGAGGATGCAGGGGTTAAGTGGTGGCTTCCTGGAGAGGGTGGGCCAGGAATCTCTGATCAGAATTGAGGTAGGGGCCTGAGGAAGGCATCCTGGGGGCTCCTTTAGCTCAGCTAGGGGAGAGGAGCAGCAAGTCCTGTGAACTGGGCCACATGGGGCCCAAGTCCCCGCCTTCCCAGGGGACAGAAGCTGGAAAGCACAGGAGCCCGGGGACAGGCTGGGCTGGGGGCCAGCCCCAGCTTCCTGTCCTGAAAGTGCACTGGGCCATCCTCCCCAGCCCACCTGCTCTTCCAGCCACCTGCTTCCCCCAGCCCAGGCAGCTCCTGCCTCCCAGCAGCCCTTTCCCTCCTTGGCCTGGGAGGAGGCTCAGAGGGGAGGCCTCAGCCAGAGAAGGAAGCCGGCAGGGCCTTGGGGATGCTTCCATGGGTGGGAGGAGTCTCTGAGTACAGCTGACCAAGAAGGCTGAGTCTGCAGGGCTGGCAGCTGTGAGCACTGTAGGGGTAGGGACTGGGGCCTCACGGAGAGAGAGGAGGAACAGGAGGGAAGCGGGAGAGAGAACACATTGCAGGGGTAGGGACTGAGGCCTGATGGAGAGAGAGGAGGAACAGGAGGGAAGCGGGAGAGAGAACACATTGCAGGGAGGTGCAGAAGCTAGGAACTGCGTCTCAGGCTGGAGAGCACAGACATGGGGAGAGGAGGAGTTGGGGGAGGTGCCCTCACCTGTGAGTCTGGAGCTGAGGCACTGGCTGATGACGCTCTGGGGAGCCCAGGTCCTGGGAGTGCGAGTCGGTGTCTGAGAGTGTGGCCAAGACAAAGTGGCCATCCAGCAAAGAGTCCTTGATGGTGAAGATGGCAGGCCTGGGCAGGGGACGGGGGTCCCAAACTAGGTCATCCTATTCAGCTCCTGGCATCCCAGAGCCCTTCCCTGTCCCAAGGCTGGGAATTACCTGCCTGGAGCATCAAAATGAATGCTAAGATTCAAGTTTGCTGACTCTGCAAAGCTCAGGAGCCCCTGGGAGGAAAGAGGTAGCAGGTGAGGCCCCGGGCTGGGCTGAGCTGGGCAGGCAGGACAGGACTGGCGAGTGCGTAGGGGGAACCTCACCCGGAACTCCTTGAGGCAGAAAGTAATGGCCACCCCTTCCTGGGCCTGCAGCTGCTGGAAATCCTCCTCTGCAAGGCACATCTCAGTCACCATGGCTTTGGCAGTGCTGTCTGTTGGGGAAGAATAGGAGGAACCTGGGCCCCACCCCTCTCCCACCTGCCGCTCTGCTCTGTCCCAGGTCACGTCCAGCCCCCTCACCTGCCTCCTCCTCATGGTAGCTGCGCAGAATGACCCTGCGGCCACGGCCAATGCCCAGCGTCACTTCAGCCAGCGCAGGAGGGAAGGGCACAACAGCCTCCCCCAAGACCCTGTGAACAGGGCGGAGCATTACCCCCAATGCTTGGCCCTGCCCAGGGCTTTGCTCGCAGAGGACCTGAGGCGGGAGTAACACATGCACACGCATGGATGTGCGCAGGCCTAGCACACGGTGGACGAGGCCCAGATAAGGTGGCAGGAAGGGGGCCGGTTGCAGTGATTGCTCAAACCTGGCAGGTGGCACCTGACCATGCAGAGCGGGGAGAGGGCCCAGAGGCAGGACATGGCACTCATGCCGCCCTACAAACCCGGCCTTCAGAAAGAGCCCTGAAACCCTCATCCTCTAGGGATACCCATTGCTATACAGATGAGATCACATCTGGAGTTTGCTTCAAGTCAACGGGACGGGAGCTGCATCTGCTTTTACATATATTTGAAATTATTCATGAGACAGAGAGTGCTCGCTTCAGCAGCACATACGCTAAAACTGAAGCATGCAAAAGATTAGCGAGGCTCCTGCACAAGGATTAAAAAAAAAACAGAGTAGCTGGGTGCAGTGGCTCATGCCTGCAATCCAAGCACTCTGGGAGGCCGAAGCAGTGGATCATTTGAGGTCAGGAGCTCGAGACCAGTTTGGCCAACATGGTGAAACCTCATCTCTACTAAAAATACAAAAATTAGCCGGTGCATACCTGTAATCCCAGCTACTCGTGAAGCTGAGGCAGGAGAATTGCTTCAACCTGGGAGGCGGAGATTGCAGTGAGCTGAGATTGCACCACTGCACTCCAGCCTGGGCGACAGAGCAAGACTCCGTCTCAAAACAAACAAAATGAGAGAAACGACTGCTCATTTTTTAAAAAAAGAGACTGGGGGCTAGGCGTGGTGGCTCACGCCTGTAATCCCAGCACTTTGGGAGGCTGAGGCGGGCAGATCACGAGGTCAGGAGATCGAGACCATCCTGGCTAACATGGTAAAACCCCATCTACTAAAAATACAAAAAATTAGCCAGGCGTGGTGGTGGGCACCTGTAGTCCCAGCTGCTCGGGAGGCTGAGGCAGGAGAATGGCGTGAACCCAGTAGGCGGAGCTTGCAGTGAGCCGAGATCCCGCCACTGCACTCCAGCCTGGTTGACAGAGCAAGACTCCATCTCACACACACACACACAAAAGGGCGCAGTGGCTCACGCCTATAATCCCAGCACTTTGGGAGGCTGAGGCGGGCAGATCACCTGAGGTCGGGAATTCAAGACCAGCCCGACCAACATGGAGAAACCCCGTTTCTACTAAAAATACAAAAAATTAGCCAGGCATGGTGGCGCATGCCTACAATCCCAGCTACTTGGTAGGCTGAGGCAGAAGAATCACTTGAATCGGGAGGCGGAGGTTGTGGTGAGCCTAGATCGTGCCACTGCCTGGGCAACAAGAGCGAAACTCCATCTCAAAAAAAGAAAAAAAAAGAAAACCCTAAATGCAGCCCAAGGAATTGGCCCCCCTCTCACTACCCAAAAGAGCTCTGAGCAGTGCTGGCTCAAGAGAACCTGGGGAAACAGATGTCAGGACCCAAAGGGACATTCAGTCACACTGAGAAATGAGCAGGACCTTGGGCCACTTGAATACAAGCAGTGTCTAGCGTGGGACAGGGGGAGAGCCCACTCCTCTCTGAACTGGTTCTTGCCAGGGACCTTTGCTTCCACTGGAGTCCCTGTTTCCCTGGCCCCAGACAGCCCCCGGTGCTCGGACTGCCCAGAACAGCTCCACCCATAGTTGATTACTCAGGCAGCCCTCCTGAACCACAACCTCCCCTTCAGCCTCCTGCCCTGGCCTTGGGGACTCCTTGATCCTGGGCAATCAGGAAAAGAGGCTGCCCTTGAGTGGGGAACACCTCTGGAAGGATGCCCAGGCCGGAGTAGGGGTCTGAGCCTCTGAGCCACAGGTTAAGGGGAAGACCTTCAAAGTTACTCAAGCCAGACAAGAGATTTGGTGGCAGGCCAGAAATCTGCTTCCTACAGGAGGAATTGGAATGGGTCTGAGCAGCCAGAAAGTCAAGTCAGACCTTTGGGATGGAGAACGAAGGCTCCTAACAGTGAGGAGAATGGAGCAAGGAGGCGCCTGCCCCTCCTCCATGCCACCGTCTGCCTTTAAAGAGCCAGGTAAGGACCTGAGCACATAGCGGGCCATGGGATGTCTTTGAGGTTCACAGAAACTCTGTAGGGAAAATGAAGGACGTACCTTCTTAAATCAACCCTTGAGGCCCCAAAGGAAGAGAGAGACCTGGAGCTGAGCTGAGGGCAGGGGTGTGCTCACCGTGCTGGGGCGCGGAGCATGTGGGGGCACGAGGCTGGGTCGAAGACGGCCTGCAGGGACTCACAGTCCTGGAAGGACAGGTTGTGAGTCTTCCGCACCCCTGGATGGGCGATAGGGTCTCAGTGGGCCTCGCCGACCTCCCTGCCGAGGCACCCCTTGGCTGGCCGGCTGCCCACTCACCGAACTTGCAGTGCAGCTGGACCACCAGGCGGCTGCTCCGGCCGTTCAGGGAGATGCAGCATTTTTCCACCGTCTTCTCCAGCATCGCCAGTGAGCGGAAGACAGACAGGAAGGACTAAATGGGATAAGACACCTCAGCCTAGCACCGCATCTCTGCGACAAGCTCTCCTGTCCCATGTAGGCCCACACCAATCATGGGCCCAGCATGTAACTCTGGGAAAAGGGCTCCCACATCACACGGGACACTGGCATCCTTCTAGGCCTCATTCATGCTCTTCCTTATGCTTGCAATGCCTTGAAAGACCTGCTTACCTTTCTCTTTTTTTTTTTTTCTCTGAGACGGAGTCTCGCTCTGTCACCCAGGCTGGAGTGCAGTGGTGCGATCTTGGCTCACTGCAACCTCCGCCTCCCAGGTTCAAGCAATTCTCCTGCCTCAGCCTCCCGAGTAACTGGGATTATAGGCGCCCACCACCACACCTGGCTAATTTTTGTATTTTTAGTAGAGACGGGGTTTCACCATGTTGGCCAGGCTAGTCTCGAATTCCTGACCTCGTGATCCGCCCGCCTCGGCCTCCCAAAGTGCTAGGATTACAGGTGTGAGCCACCGCACCCGGCCAAAAGACCTGCTTACCTTTCTTGAAGAACTTGAGCGTCACCACCCTCTCAGGTCCCCGCTGTGATGCTTTTACCAAGGCCCTCCCTGTGTTTTGCATGGATTGGGCTTGCACGTGGCTCTCTCCCCACTTAGCATCTACTGAGTACCCCAGGGCAGAGGTACAGCTGGTGGAGATTCCTGGGGTGGGGCAGTGCCACTGCTGAGGGAAGGGCCTCACCTTCATCAGGATCTTACAGCGCGGCAGGTCCTGACCAGGGGTGGCTGCCTGGTATTGCTGGAAGAAGAGCGGAGCAAAGAGAAAGCAGGCATAGGCAGAGCGGGAGGAGTTCACCGTCCGGAGGGAGAGCTGGGCCACAAAGAGCAGGGAGAGGGACGTGGTCAGGGGGCAGCCACAGACCCAGAAGACCCTCCGGCTGCTTCTGCTCACACACTTGCCCTATCGTCCCCCCGCTCCGCCACCACCTGCTGAAACCCTCCTTCGCCATGAAGCCTTCAGAGGCGGCCTCGGCGCTGCTGCCGCAGAGGAGCGGTCGTACACCCAGGCCTTCCCCGAGTTTCTCTAAGGGCACGTTACCCCCCGGGAGCTTGCAGGAAGGCAGCTTTCAATTCACACACCGGCCTGGGAAGATGACAGGCGCTAGGCTAAGAAACTGAAACTCTGCCGACAAATCTGCCAGTGGTCACCCCGCCTAGAGGGGGCGAGACTCGAGTCCGGGTTACCCGCTCCCGGCTGGAGTCCCACCCGCCCCCACACCCCAGCCCCTCACCCCGTCCTCCAAGGGTTCCAGGTAGAGCTCGTCCCCGATGCGGGACAGGGAGTGGACGGCCTTGCCGAGCACTGCGGGGAGGAGAGCGGAAGGGGGTTAGGCTGGCGGCTCCGCGGCTCCTGCACCGCCGCTGCCAGGCCGACCCGCACTCACCCTTCACGTTGCCGCCCGTGACCAGGCACTTCATGCTGCCCCAGCGCCCAGCCAGCGGCCAGCACTACCCCACTCTCCGCGACCTCCGAGCCCGGGGTCCTTCCCGCGCACCTCCCCTGCCAGCCCCGCCCCCGCCTCCCCATTGGTCCACACGCAGGCGCCTCCGTCACGTGAGAAAAACGTTCACAGGCTCCGCCGTCACGTGACGACACACGTTGCCCCCCCCCGGTGTCACGTGACCGGGGAGGCCCGCGGCGCCGGTCAGCTGCTTCTGGCTCTGCCGGCACGCCTCTGCCTTCCGCGCCCTTGGAGATCGGGGCGTCCCGCCGGCCGCGCATCGGATCGCGAAGGGCAGAGAGGACGCAGCTCTGGGGCGCGAGGTTCCTGTGCAGTGGACCGAGCGCTGGACTCGGAGTCATAGTGTGGGTGCGAGCTCTCTGGGATCACCCACTGAGTAGAGTTCCCGGGCATCTGTCGGGGGATACAGGATGCAAGCAAGACCATCACACCCACTCTGGGCCGGAGACTCGAACTCCAGCAGCAATCCCCAACTCTAGAAAGAGGTCAAAGCAGCTTGCTTGCAGCAGCTGGGAGTGGGAGGTGGCTGCTCCTTCTGGCTTCCAGGATCCTTGAAGGAAAAACGGCAACTTCTCCAGGCAGAAAGGGGTAGAACGGTGCTCCTGGCAGAGGGAGGAACAAGAGTAAATGCTCAGCGGTGTGGGCTCCGCCCCCTGGAGAGGGGAGTAGGTCTGTGAGTCTCAGAGAGGCTTAGGGGCCGCCAGATGATGAGGGGCACCGCTGGGACGCTCTAGAAATGTTTTACGAGGGTGGATCGTGGTTATGTGCCTTTTTTTTTTTTTTCCCTAAGACATATTCTTGCTCTGTCACCTAGGCTGGAGTGCAGTGGCGCGAACACGGCTCACTGCCGCCTGGAACTCCTGAGCTCAAGGGATCCTCCCACCTCAGTCTCCTGAGTATCTGGGACCACAGGCACACCCACCACGCCCGGCTTTTTTGTTTGTTTGTTTGTTTTTTGTTTTTTGTAGAGACGGAGTCTTGCCATGTTGCCCAGGCCCATCTCAACTCTAGGGTTCAAGATATCTTTCCGCCTTGGCCTCTCAAAGTGGCGTGAGCCACTGCACCCGGCCTGGTTTTTTGTTTGTTTGTTTGTTTTGTCTTTTTTTTTGTGGGGGGGGGGTTTTGTTTGTTTTGAGATAGAGTCTCGTTCTGTTGCCCAGGCTGGAGTACAGTGGCACGATCACGCCTCCCAGGTTCAAGCGATTCTCTTGCCTCAGCCTCCCAAGTAGCTGGGATTACAGGCGCCTGCCACAAGGCCTAGCTAATTTTTGTACTTTTAGTAGAGACGGGTTTCGCCATGTTGGCCAGGCTGGTCTTGAACTCCTGACCTCAAGTGATCTAAGGTCAGGAGTTTGGCCTCCCAAAGTGCTGGGATTACAGGCATGGGCCACCACACCCAGCCCGGGCCTGTGTTTTTAAAAGACCTCAGACTGGCAGGGCGTGGTGGCTTATGCCTGTAATCCCACCACTTTGAGAGGCTGAGGCGGGCGGATCACCAGGTCAAGAGATCCAGACCATTCTGGCCAACATCGTGAAATCCCCTCTCTACTAACAGTACAAAAATTAGCCGGGCGTGTTGGCGAGCGTCTGTAGTCCCAGCTACTCTGGAGGCTGAGGCGGGAGAATTGCTTGAACCCGGGAGGTGGAGGTTGCAGTAAGCCGAGATCGTGTCACTGCACTCCAGCCTGGCGACAGAGCGAGACTCCATCTCAAAACAAAAACAAAAACCAGACTGTGTGCCAGGTGGGGATGCATCAGCTGGAAGGTCTTCCCCTTCTCCTGGGCCTCCAGGTCCAGGTGAGTAAAATGTAAGGGAGTCCTAGAGAAACTCACTGACCCCTACTCTCCCCACAGTACCAAGGCTCTGGTGGTTCTTTGAAGGGCCCAGGGCATCCCTGTGTTCCTGTAGGGCCTGCCTGTGCCTTGCCCCTCAGATCCTGTGGTAGTGAAGATATATTTGTCTCTGTGCCCCTTGCTCTCCAGACCCACTTTCAAATGAGTTGAATTGATACATAATAATTGTACACATAGAGCGAGTACAGCTGACATTTGGATACATGCATACACTTTGTTTCTCCCTCTCCTTCCGCTCCCCTGGTCTCCAGCCCTGGCCCTTTCCGTGGAGTCCTGGGGGAGGAGGTTACTCTTCCCTTCCCCTTCCCGGGGGATCCATAGAAATAGTGCCCCCTGTCCCTGGGCATCCGGCTCAGTATGCTGGGAGTCATCCTTGGCCTCATGCTCGCCCTCACCCATACACGATCTTTCAGTTAAGTCCTGACCACTCTGCCTCCCAAACAGGTGGTAACTTAACAGGTGGCAGCTTTGCCCTCCTCTTCCATCTCCAGGGCCTAGGCCACCATCCTCTCACCTGGATGACTGTAACAGCTCTCAGTGGTCTCCTGCCTCCACCCTGCCCCCTCCAGGCCACTCTCCATACAGCAGCAAAGTGACCCTCCTAAAATGTCCATTGTGTCATGTCTCTCCCATGTTTGCACACTCCAAGTGGTCGCCATAAAATCCAAACTCTGCCCTGAGCCTGCAGGAGCCGTCCCCACCCATTTCTGCACCTGTTGCCTCCCCTTGATCACCTGCACAGCCATGCTAACCGTGTGGGCTCCCTGAACCCCCCACTTCCTCTTCCACCTGGGGATCTTAGCACATCCTTAGCTGCCCCCCACTTGGCATCAGCTTACCTCTTCTAATGTGGTGGTGCTTCTCTTCCCTGGGCCCAGTGAGGTCTTTTCTGCCCCCACCAGCACCCCAGTACGCTCTAGCTAGGCCCTGTTTTAGCCACAGCACTTACCACATTATTTCATACGTGTGTTTTCCTATTTAACATGTGTCCTCCTCACTAGTGTGTCTGCCTCACAAGGGCAGGAACCATGTCTGGTTTTGTTTTGTTTTGTTTTTCCTGAAGACAGAGTCTTGCTCTGTCGCCCAGGCTGGAGTGCAGTGGCGTGATCTCGGCTCACTGCAAACTCCGCCTCTGGGGTTCAAGCAATTACTGTGCCTCAGCCTCCCAAGTACCTGGGAATACAGGCGTGTGCCACCATGCCTGGCTAATTCTTGTATTTTTATTAGAGATGGGGTTTAGCCATGTTGGCCAGGCTGGTCTCAAACTCCTGACCTTAACTGATCTGCCCGTCTCAGCCTTCCAAAGTGCTGGGATTACAGGCGTGAGCCACCACACCCGGCCTTGGCTTTGTTTTGTTTTGTTCTGTTTTGTTTGTTAAGATGGGGTCTTGCTTTGTCACCCAGGCTGGAGTGCAGTAGCACGATCATGGTTCACAGCAGCCTCAACTTCCCAGGCTCAAGCGATCCTTCCACCTCAACCTCCCGAGTAGCTAGGGCTACCAGCGCGTGCCACTGCAGCCAGCTAATTTTTTAAAAAATATTTTTGTTAGAGATAAGGTCTCCTTCAGTTGCCCAGGCTGGTCTTGAACTCCTGGGCTCAGGCAGTCCTCCTTCTTTAGCCTCCCAAAGTGCTGGGATTACAGGCGTGAGCCACCGTGCCCAGCATCCATATCTGTTTTGTTTGTTGCTGTATGTACCTCACACAGGGTCTGGCACTCAGTAAATGAGTAAATAGATGTTACATTGTAAAATGTGTAAACCAGCTGGGTGCGGCGGCACATACTTTTAATCCCAGCACTTTGGGAGGCGGAGGCGGGTGGATCACTTGAGCCTAGGAGGTAGAGGTTGCAGTGAGCCGAGATAGCGCCACTGCACTGCAGCCTGGGTAAGAGAGCCAGACCCTTTCTCAAAAAAAAAAAAAAGGCCGAGTGCGATGGCTCACACCTATAATCCCAGCACTTTGGAAGGCCGGGGCAGGTAGATCACCTGAGACCAGGAGTTCAAGACCAGCCTGGCTGACGTGGTGAAACCCCATCTCTACTAATAACACAAAAATTAGCCAGGCATGGTGGCACGTGCCTGTAGTCCCAGCTACTCAGGAGGCTGAGGCAGGAGAATCGCTTGAACCCGGGAGGTGGAGTTTGCAGTGAGCCAAGATCACCCCACTGCACTCCAGCCTGGGTGACAGAGTGAGGCTGCGTCTCAAAAAATGAATGAGTGAATATCTATAAACCATTCCTGTTGACAAAGGACATGGAAAAATAAACAAACAAACAAATAAATTAGCGTGAGCCAAATGCAGCTGAGCTGTCTCTAAGTCACTCTTAGCACAGTGCTGAAACACTCAACTTCCAGCACTCCACCCACAGTCCCATCTCTCCCTGCTTGACAGTTGTCCCCATGTTCTCAGCCTCATCCTGCTCTCTGGACCCCTCCCCCACCACTTGTAAACCAGCACAGCCTTCCACCTCTGCCTCGTACTCATTACCTGAGCAGCCGCCTGGAACAAGGGTAGATGCCGAAGCTCCCTGAAGGCAAGGAAACGGGAGGCTGTGAATCTTCACACAATCCTGTTTCTGCCCCTGACACCTATAGAGTTATGGAGTCCTATGGCCTTGAGGACCCTAGGCAGAAGAGAAGGGAGACATATGCTTTTTTTCATATGTTTCACATCTGTCTTCACTGGTGTGTCCGCCTCACAAGGGCAGGAACCATGTCGGCCCTTTATATCAGCCGGGGGCAGGTGTGAGCCACTGCCCCAGTCGACATACACTCTTTCGACTCGTATTGAGCATTTTTCAGTTACCCTCCCACTCCCTTGCCAAAAGTCAGAACTCATTGGAACTTTCTGAAGGTTCCATTTAGAACAGAAAGAAGACTAGAGTGGGAAGTCGGGAGTCGTGGTAGGATGTGTCCCTGTCCTGCTGTGTGATTTGTGCAAATCCCTCCCTGTCTCGGCTGCTTCCTCATCTGTATGATGTGTTGGTGGGGGTTGGGGCGAGTAGGAGGTACTCACTGAGGTCCCTTCCAACTTTGACATGCTGTGATCCTGAAGGGGCCCCATGACTCCGCTATGCCTCTCATCCACCCCAACTTGGGGGAGAAGCTATAATTGGCTGTCCCACCTCCCCCGACCCTCTGGCCCCTGGGCTGTGGGGCTGGAAGGTAGCTTTCCAATCTGAGGCCAGGAATCCCTTCCAGGCCTGCATTTGGCATATCCAGTAACCCACTTCAGGTGCAGAAGAGGGGCACACAGGGGGATAAGGAGCTGGGAGCAACCAGGAACCAGGAACCAGGAACCAGGAACCCTGTGTGTGGGTGAGAGATAGGTACGAGGACCTGGGATCTGTGCTCAAAGTCAGGGACCTGGATGCAGCTTCAGCCCTACTCAGATGGCGTCAGGCCCTTGTCTGAGCCTCAGTTTTTTCCTGAATAAAATGAGGGCTATTCAATGAGATGCTCTCTCAGGAGCTTTCTCTTTCTCTCTCTCTTTCCTTCTTTCTTTTTCTTTCTGTCTTTCTTTCTTTCTTTCTTTCCTTCTTTTCTTTTTTTTTTCTTTCTTTCTCTTTCTCTCTTTCTTTCTTTCTTTCCTTTCTTTTCTTTTCCTTTCTTTTCTTTTTTTTTTTTTTGCGACAGGGCCTTATTCTGTCACCCGGGGTGGAGTGCAGTGGCATGATCCTGGCTCACTGCAGCCCTGCAGCCTCAACCTCCTGGGCTCAGTGATCCTCCTACCTCAGCCTCCCGAGTAGCTGGGACTACAGGTGTATGCCACCATGCCCAGCTAATTTTTTAGTCAGAATTCTTTCAAACCCAAAATTTTTAGTTGGGCATGCTGGCTCATACCTGTAATCTCAGCATTTTGGGAGGCCGAGGAGGGAGGATTGCTTGAACCCAGGAGTTAGAGATGAGCCTGGGCAACGTAGTGAGACCCTGTCTCTATAATGAAGAAAATAAAATAATTTTTTAAAAACACCACATTTTTGGTCTTTGGCATACCCCATTAGAGGTGGCCTCCTGTAAGCAGGTGCGCATGTAAGTGTGTGTGAATGTGTGGGGGCAGATATGGAATGGAAGCTTGAGACCCTGGTGCTCACTCATTCATTTACTCAACATATATTCATTCAACACATCCTGGATGCACTTTTTTAACTATGGGAAAGAGAGTACAGGACAAAAATGCTGGCCGGATGCGGTGGCTCACACCTATAATCCCAGCACTTTTGGGACACCAATGTGGGCAGATCGCTTGAGTCCAGGAGTTCAAGACCAGCCTAGGCAACATGGTTTCTACCAAAAATACAAAAATTAGCCAGGCATGGTGGCACATACCTGCAGTCCCGTCTATTCAGGAGGCTGAGGTGGGAGGATCACTTGAACCTGGGAGGCAGGGGTTACAGTGAGCTGCGATCGTACCACTGCACTCCAGCCTGGGCACAGAGTAAAACCCTATAGTATGCAAGAAGGTGGTGGGTGTTATGGAAAAAAAGAAAACCCAGAGAGGGAGAGAGGAGTGTCGGGGGAGAAGGGCTTCGATTCTAACTAGCATGGACAGGTTGGCCTCACTGAGAAGTCGCCATTTGAACAAAGACCTGCAGGAGGCAAGAGAGTGAACAGTGCAGACGTCCGGGAAGGAGCGCTGTGGTAGAGGGAAGGGTCAGTGCCAAGGCTCTGAGCAGAAGTATGGGTGGTTGGAGGAGATGCACCTTCTGCAGAGTCCAGTCTCCTGAGCTGGGGAGGGCTGGGGTCTAGTGGGGGAAGACTGAGATTAGCCAAAGAATCATCAAAGTAAATATGAAATTACACCTTTGAGAAGGATCAGGAATGATGATGATGTGGGCTATGTGAATATGTCCCTGGGAAGACCTGGTCAGGGGCATGAGGGAGAGCTTCCTGGAGGAAGAAACAGACTGAGAGGGGTGAGGTTAGAGCATGGGTTGGCCAGGAAAACACAGTTACTGAGGAGCCATTGGTGGGGCTCATTTGCCAGGCACTGGTCCGTCCCACCATGGGATGCCCAGTGCAGCCCTCCTGGACACAGGAGCACAGACGGGATTACTCATGGCTGGCGTTTTGCCAGATCGGGGTAACTAAAATCAGAAGGGGCAGAGGAATTTAGGGTTTGGGAGTTTACTCTGGCTTGTCTTCATCTCATCATGCACACACAGGGACTGGCATTTGTATGGTTACTGGGGGGTAACCAGGCAGGCAAGGCAGCTCTGAGCTGTGGGGACACTGAGCTGGCAGGGCACCTGCCCTGCTTGTAGTGAGTTTGTGGCATTCCAAGTGCTGCCAGCCCCCCAGTCAAGCTCTGCCCCTGCCTTTCTTGTTCCCTGGCATTTCTCCCGGAAATCAGAATGATGTTTGGCACACAGCAGTGGTGTAATAAGTCTGTGATGAATGGCTGAAGATTACGGAATTCAGAGAGGTTTCAGGACTTGAACCCATGATTGTCTGTTGAGGCTGAGAATGCAGCTGTAGATGCCAGCCTGAGTAGGTCTGAATCCAGCCTAGCCGCAATCTCCATCACTTAAAAACAAGTTGTGCAGCCGGGCGCGGTGGCTCAAGCCTGTAATCCCAGCACTTTGGGAGGCCGAGACGGGCGGATCACGAGGTCAGGAGATCGAGACCATCCTGGCTAACATGGTGAAACCCCGTCTCTACTAAAAAATACAAAAAACTAGCCGGCGACGTGGCGGGCGCCTGTAGTTCCAGCTGCTTGGGAGGCTGAGGCAGGAGAATGGCGTAAACCCAGGAGGCGGAGCTTGCAGTGAGCTGAGATCCGGCCACTGCACTCCAGCCTGGGCGGCAGAGCGAGACTCCGTCTCAAAAAAAAAAAAAAAACAAGTTGTGCAAACATGGACAAGTTGCTTATGCTCTCCAAGCCTGTTTCCACCTCAAAGGGCTGTCGTGAGGAGTAACTTCATGTTTATGCAGCTCTTAGAATCTGCTGTTAGCACTGCTGTGACTATGATTGCTACAATCCTGCCCCTCCAGCTCGAGTCATCCTCACAGTATCCTTGGGCCAGGACTGGAGACAAAACAAACCATCAGCTTGGACAAAGCCAGGGTGAATCTACACAAGGAACCCAGGAGGAAAGTCTCCCAAGGAAATCTTACAGAGAAAAGTCCTGGTGTCCAGAAACTGGAAAATATTCAGAAAACTCTTGGCTGGGCATGGTGGCTCACACCTGTAGTCCCAGCACTTTGGGAGGCCAAGGTAGGTGGATCACTTGAGGTCAGGAGTTGAAGAACAGCCTGGCCAACATGGCAAAACCCTGTCTCTACTAAAAAAAATACAAAAATTAGCCGGGCGTGGTGGCACACACCTGTAATTCCAGCTACTCAGGAGGCTGAAGCAGGAGAATCACTTTAACCCAGGAGATGGAGGCTGCAGTGAGCCGAGATCCCACCACTGCACTCCCCAGCCTGGGCAACAGGGCAAGATTCCATCTAAAAAAAAAAAAAAGACTCTTGGTTATGATCAGAAGAGTCAGCCCCATTGGGAAGAGGCTCCGGAGAGAGGCTGCTGGTGCTGCTGCTGCCTCCAGCAGCACCAAGTTCTGGCCCCATGATTCTGGGCCCTCTGGTGCCTCTGCCTCAAGAGGAGAATGTGAGCCCTTGCCTTCCTCCCAAGCTGCTAGAGCCTGGCATGAGATAATGGATGTGCCCACACTGCCAGGCACTGTGCACAGATGAGGGACCAGGTCTTTTGAGTCTGCAGGGCTGGAGGTGGAGGGGAGATGGGATGAATTTTTTTAAACCCACAGTGAGGATGGGAAGGGAGAAGTTCAGGCTTGTTCACCAAAACCTGGCACACTGGGATTACAGGCCCCCTTGGAGCGCAAGTGAGGTAAGTTCAGGACAAATCAAAGGCAGTGTGCTTCACCCGGCAGGGGAGGACACTGATGGAACGCATTACCCCAAGATGCTGTCTCAGCTGGAAATAGAAACGGCTTCACAAAAGATTTAGATACATCCATGGATGATGGCTCCACTCATGGGTTAGAAGGGGAAGGAGGCTGTTTGAAGCCTGTGCCCCAGGGCAGGCATCAGGGAGATGGCTTGGTCTCCCTAGGACCCCCCCTTTGCACTCCTGTTGGAGGTAGGCTTCTGGCAACATGGACCCCAAGAGACGATGTGGAGTCCCGTAAGTTAGAGCCTGGCCTGTGTCCCTGGCCTTTTCCTCAACCTCTCCAACACTCAGAATCCGCTGTTTGGGAGAGAAAAGGCGCCACCAGCTTCAGGGAAAGCATCCTGGCTGGGCTGTCCCCTAAGAGACCAGCAGAGGGAGACAGACACCGTGTCCAGTCCCAGCTCCGGGAACAGAGACCTTGATGATCCGCCTTGGGCAGGCCTCTGTGGAGGTAGTTTTGTGCTCATGTTTTGCTGGGTGGGACAGAGGGGACAGAGAGGGCATCCTCCCGGGCTGAGACAGGCCTATTACAGGGGAGATAGAGGCAGGGAGGAGATTTTTGGGAACTAGGGGCAAGGTGGGGAGGGAGCTACTAATTAAGAACCGGGTACTCCAGAGCCAGGCTGCCTGCCTGTGTACCTTGGACAAGTTATATAACTCTGTGCCTCAGTTTACCCATGGTAAAATGGCAACTACAACAGCACCGGCCTCAGGAGGGCCATGTGAGATTGCGTGCCATATTCAAATGCTTCACTGCAGAGACAGGGAATTGGGAAGAGCTCAGTAAACAGGAGTGATAGCCTACACCGTGGGGAGATCAGAGGTCTCTCCCATCTCCTTAGCGCTCTGCAGCTTGCAAAGCCCTTTTGCTTTATTATCTTATCTGGGCCTCACTGAACCCTGGAGGTCTGGTGAGGCTAAGAGGCTCACTTTTGTGTGTGTGTGTGTGTGGAGACAGGGTCTCACTCTGTCACCCAGGCTGGAGTGCAGTGGCTCAATAGCTCACTGCAGCCTTGAACTCCTGGGCTCAAGCAATCCTCTCACCTCAGCCTCCCGAGTAGATAGGACTACAGGTGTGTGCCACCATGCCTGGCTAATTTTTTGGGGAAGTTTGGGGGGATCTTGCTATGTTGCCCAGGCAGGTCACTTATAAGTGGTAGATCTGGGCTTTCTGATACTAAAGAATCCAGGGATCTTTCTCAAGTTCCCTGCTGAGCTAGAGGCTGGAGGAGGCCTGCTCCAGGTGCCCTTGTCTGCACTGAGCCTCCTGGCAGGCCGCCCAAATCTCTAGTTGGTATTGAAGTTATCTTGCCCTCTTTCCCACCAGCTCCCGAGTCCCTGACAGGCAGGTGTTTCTCTGTAGGTCCACACTGTTCAGCAAGGCGTATTATAGCAGGGGCTTCCAAAAGCTTTTGGGAGGTGACAGGATTCCGTGGGTCTGAATGCCAGCTCCTCCCCAGCTCCTGTCCTGGTTCCAGGCCAGGTGTGGCCCCCCTCTTTCTGCCGCTCAAATTCTCCCTGCCACATCTGCAAAGTCTCCCCTAACGTCTCCCTCTTCTGACCTCTCCTTTCTCTGCATTACAGCCCTTTGTATATCTCCTTAAGTTCCTGTTTCATTTTGAAATTTTGCAACAGCTGAAACGGAAATATGTACAGAGTGCTCTGTTAAGGACCATAAGGTGGGCCTCAGAAAGATGGCTGGGGGTGCTAGAAAGCGAGGTGAGCTCAAATTAGCCGGGCATGATGGCAGGTGCCTATATCCCAGCTACTCGGGAGGCTGAGGCGGGAGAATAGCTTGAACCTGGGAGGGGGAAGTTGCATTGAGCCGAGATCATGCCACTGGACTCCAGCCTGGGTGACAGAGAAAGACTCTGTCTCAAAAAAAAAAAAAAAAAAAGCGGGGGGGTTGAGCTCTTCATAGACCTAAACCACCCATGTCTTCTAGACACCCTGAAAGTCTAGTACAGGGCTGGGTCATGGCTGGTTGGTTTCTCTCACGCCTTCAGAGCTGACTGTGCCCTGAGATTCACCCTCCCCACCTCTAGCCCTCTTCAACCCACTGAAGTCCTACAAGAACCTCTCAGGAACGCCGGGCGCGGTGGCTCAAGCCTGTAATCCCAGCACTTTGGGAGGCTGAGGCGGATGGATCACGAGGTCAGGAGATCGAGACCATCCTGGCTAACACAGTGAAAACCCGTCTCTACTAAAAAATACAAAAAAAAACTAGCCGGGCGAGGTGGCGGGCGCCTGTAGTTCCAGCTACTCGGGAGGCTGAGGCAGGAGAATGGCGTAAACCCAGGAGGCGGAGCTTGCAGTGAGCTGAGATCTGGCCACTGCACCCCAGCCTGGGCGACAGAGCCAGACTCCATCTCAAAAAAAAAAAAAAGAATCTCTCAGGAACAAAAGAGGAGAGAGATGAGACGGGTCCCTAGAGAGCACGTATAACACAAAGTGGAGAGCAGCAAGGGCCCTGGAGAGTGAAGTCTGGTGGGGAGCAGAGCTGGGGTGATAGTGACAGGGTTTAGGAAGAAGGCAGAAGAACAAAGGGTCTACATAAGTAGCCATGGGGAGTTTGCCAGGGGCAGTTGCATTTTGGATAGAGAGGACACCGTTAGCAAAGACAGAGGGATACGGTATGAGGGGCAGGTAACAAGATTCTTTAACATTATTGGCTGGGCAAGGTGACTCACACCTGTAATGCCAGCACTTTGGGAGGCTGAGGCAGACAGATTGCTTGAGATCAGGAGTTTGAGACCAGCCTGAGCTACATGACAAAACCCTATTTCTACAAGGAAATACAAAAACATTGGCCAGGAGTGGTGGCTCATGCCTGTAACCCCAGCACTTTGGGAGGCTGAAGCAGGCAGATCACTTGAGGTCGGAAGTTCGAGACCAGCCTGGCCAGCATGATGAAACCCCGTCTCTACCAAAAATACAAAAATTAGCAGGCGCCTGTAATCCCAGCTACTCAGGAAGGTGAGGCAGGAGAATCACTTGAACCTGGGAGGTGGAGGTTGCAATGAGCCGAGATCGCACCACTGCACTCCAGCCTGGGTAACAGAGCAAGACTCTGTCTCAAAAAAAAAAAAAAGAAATACAAAAAATTAGCCAGGCATGGTGACATCCATCTGTAGCTACTCAGGAGGTTGAGGTGGGAGGATCGCTTGAGCCTTGGAAGTCAAGGCTGTAGTAAGCCATGATTATGCCACTGCACTCCAGCCTGGACTGTCTCAAAAATAAATAAATAAATAAAACATCATTGATTGCTTCTAAGTGCCAGCAATTTGACCTATATTCACTCAGTTGTCCCTTATTCAGTCTTACATGGAGAAAACAGAGGTGTGGAGGGTTAGAGACTTGGTGGGGGTCACACAGCTGGTGGAGGCAGAGCAGGCACTGTCCCAGTGGTACTGGAATGGCAGGCCTGTGAGATGGGATTTCCATAACTGGGATGGCCCCAGGGAACGTGGTGTCCATCCTTTGACCCCGGGGAGCTCAGACAGTCTGGAGAAAGCTGGGAGAAGCCTGACGGAGGGGAGGACAGCGGGGTAGGAGGGAGAGGAGAGTTTGGGAGGAGCCGGCATGACTCAGCAGGGCAGGATAAAGATCTTCCAGCCCAGGGAGAGGCAACCCCACTCCTCTGCCAGGGGAGACGGAGTCACAGAGCCCGCGGCACGGGCTGGCCAGGGCAATGGAACATCCTGGGAGAACGGCGGGGAAAGCTCCTGGCGGGCGAGGGAGGAGTGGAGCACCTGGGGGTATCCCTTCTGCCCTGCCCTCCACACACCCATCACCCAGACACCCTGGCAGATCAGGAGGCAGAGCCCAGCTAGGGCAGGAGAGGGACAGGCAGAAGGCCCTGTTCCTCTCAGCTTCTCTCTGGCTTCCCCGGGAAGCAGGGGGTGTTGGGGGGAGTCCTTTGGGAAGCCTGAGCTGGGTCAGGTGTGGGTGGGGACCCAGGGCAGGGTAGGGCCATTGCTGAGGTCAGAAGAGGACCTCTGCCTCCGGGTTTCCGCTGACATCACAGCCAGCTTAGGGTGAGGCAGGGCCAGGGAAAGTGTGTGCATACACACACACACACACACACCCTGCCTTTCCTTCCCCCTCCTGCCCTTGGGGCCCCAGTGGTGCCTGCACACGCACACTGGAGGGTGTGCACACGAGGCAGTGGAAAGGAGGGCCTCCTCCTGGGGATGCCGAATCCCAGGGGATGTCCTGGGTGGGACCTCTGAACCTACCTAGGGCTCACTTTGCCCTCAGGAAGCAAAGGGTAGCCCTTGCTCTTGTTCTGCTGTGGCGGTGGGGCGGGGGCGGGGGTGAACATCTAACTCCCAGTTTAATGCTCATTCCGGGATTCCCAACTCCCTGCTAATGGAATCCAGAGTTCTAGCTGAGCCCTCTGGTGTGGGAAGGTGATGCAAAGTGCCTGGCTCAACTGCACATTGCCAGTTCATGTAAGGGGTCGGTGGTGGGGAGGAAACCCAGGTCTCCCTGTGCTCCAGGCCAGGATTCTCCAGGCACTGGATGACTCTCTTTATACCCCAAGCAACATCCGAGTGACCTGAAGAGACCAGCTGTGCCAGGCTAGATGTCTCATAGCCAGGGGCACTTAGCCAAGTCCTGCTATTGCTGAAGTCTGTTCCCAGAGCCCAGACTCCTCTTTTCAAGATGTGCCTCTGGCCCCCTTCCTCAGGCTGGCACCTGCATGGTGGAGTTAAAAGAGCAGGTTGCTGAAGTTGGATAGCACTGGGTTCCAGTCCTGCTTCTACCAGTTCCAGGCTTGTGTGACCTCAGACAAGTGACTTTGTCTCATGAAGCCTCAGGTTCCTCATGTATAAATAGGGAAATGATAGCTCCTGTCTCGGAGTTACTGCAAAAATGAAATAAATTAGGCCAGGCACGGTGGCTCACGCCTGTAATCGCTGCACTTTGGGAGGCCGAGGTGGGTGGATCATGAGTTCAGGAGATCGAGACCATCCTGGCTAACACGGTGAAACCCCGTCTCTACAAAAAAAAAAAAAAAAAAAAAAAAAAATTAGCCAGGTGAGGTGGCGGGCGCCTGTAGTTCCAGCTACTCAGGAGGCTGAGGCAGGAGAATGGCATGAACCCGGGAGGCGGAGCTTGCAGTGAGCCGAGATCACGCCACTGCACTCCAGCCTGGGCGACAGAGTGAGACTCCATCTCAAAAAAAGAAATAAAATAGCCCACACGAAGCGTTAGCACTGTGCCTGATGTGGGGAACAGCTGCGTGCACGTAAACTATTGTTAGTATTTCAGCAAAGTAAACGTTAGTAAGAAATACCAGCATCACAGTAGGCTGGAGGAGTCGCTGTAGTAGGCGTCTGCCTCTCCTCCCAACACCCAGGTCAGCCTCCGCTCCTCCACCCCACCCCCTAGGGCTCCTCTCTATGTCCCCAGCACCAAAACTTAGGGAATGTTTGGTGAACAAATGAATGAATGAGTGTCCCTACTCACCTCTGTGGGTTTCTCCAACACAACTGTCAAGAAGGGACCAGCTAGAGACTCCCCTAGCTCAGGAACCCAGACACTCCCTGGGCGAGGGTCCCATCAGTGCTAATTGTGCAGCTGTGTACAACATGGTGTTTTTGGGTACCTGGAGAGCCTTCCTTGGGGATGTCACCATGTGGAGAGGAAGGGTGGGACCCTAGCCAGTCCCTGAGCCTACAATGACTCACCCTCACCCCTTGAAAGGCAGCTCAGTCATCACCTGGTGCCAGCTCTGGCCCCCAGCCAGCCACACTTCTTGAGGGCCTGACCTGACACCCCCCTGTGGATGGTGAGGCCTAGAATCTAAAAGGCCAGAGAAGGTAGCAAGCCAGTGGCCCCTCATCAGCTCACAGACTACTCCCACCATCCTGTGGAGAGGAGGGCAGAGGTGGTCAGACCCCATCACACAGAGAGGTGACAGGCTTGTCCCAAGGTCACACTGACCAATTAGAATGGAGGTTTCCTGACTTCCAGAGCAGCTCTGTGCCCGCTGCAGGGAACCCTGGGCTGTACCTGGTGCTACCTTGGCACTTTGCCTATGGTTGCCACTGCCCTTCTAGCTCAGTCCATCCACATTTCTGCCCCAAAGCTCTACCTCCTCCAGGAAGCTCTCCTCCTACCATCCTCCTTGGCCCTAAATGTACCCACTGCCACCTATGGCTGATGTCAGACAGTTTAATGAGTGTCCCTAGACTGTGGAATGCTTTCCTTTTCTTTTGAGAGAGGGTCTTGCTCTGTTGCCCCAGACAACAAAGACCATGTGTAGTGGTCATAGCTCACTGCAGCCTCAAACTCTTGGGCTCAAGCAATCCTCCAGCCTCAGCCACCTGATTAGCTGGGACTACAGGCACGCACTACCATGTTCGGCTAATTTTTAAATTTTTGGTTAGAGATGGGGGTCTCTATGTTGCCCAGGTTCGTCTCAAATTCCTCAAGCAATCCTCCTGCCTGGGCCTCCCAAAGTGCTGGGATTACAGATGTAAGCCCCAACTGTGAAATTCCTAAAGGCAGGGATGGGTTTTCCTTGCTCTCTCTCTGTCCTTAACAGGACCTGGCAGAGACTGAGAAAGTGCCTGCACAGTGTACCCCTGGAGCAGACGGAGCACTTCTCTTTCCCATGCTTGTCTGGAGCTGGGGGGACTGGCGTCTCCTCTAAGTTCTGCCCTCCCACCAGCAACCCCAGATTGTCAGCACTGGAAGGGCCCCTAACAAGATTCTCTGACAGTCACAGGGGAGCAGGAACTTTCCTGAGGTCCCCCAGCTGGAAATCAGAGGGCAGCCACCTGTCCTGCCCCATCCTACAGAAACCCTGGAGGGGCCATTCCTGCTCTTTCCTCTCCCTTCTTCCCCAAACCCCAGCAGCTACCCTCATTTAGGGACTTGGCAGGATAAAGGCACAGTCTTTATTCCAGCCCCCGACCCAACCCAACTGGCAGCTCCCAGCCTGCTGCCTTTGCCCAGGCATGGCAGAGGGGCACTGGCAGCTTGGAGATGGAGCTGCTTTTCCCTTTGGCAGTGCAGAAGGTGGGGGAGGGGAAGGGAAAGGCTTGGCCCCCACTAGGTGAGGGGAGAGGGCAGGGAGGCAAGTCCAGACAAGAGGCAGAGGGAGAACACAACTTTCCCAGCTTGTGGGGTCACTACATTAAGATTCAAAGACAAGCTGGGGGCTGGGGGGCTGTGTGTAAAGTCAATTGTCCCGGTACCCACCTGGCCTGGGTCCCTGTTTCAGAGCTGCAGCCCTCAGTTCCTGCAAACCAGTGCTTTCTGGCTGCCCCAGGTGGATGTCTGCTGGGGGTGGTGGTGTCCACTCCCACCTTCTGCTTCAGTCTCTTCCTCTCCCCCATCCGCTGCTTCCCCCTCTTCCTCCCAGCTCCCTCCTCCCCTCTTTCCCACTCCCACCCATTTGCCTCTTTGTGTCTCCTCTTTCCTTCCCAGTCTTGTCCCTTCTCTGGTCTCACCCCTCTTCTCTTGCCCCCGCCTCTTTCTTCAGCACCCCCTCCCCTCTGCTCCCCCCACACTGGGGCTGCTTTCTCCCTGACTCAGCAAGGTGCTTTATAAGGTGCTGAGGGGCTCAGTCAAATCCAAACCACATTGTGCAGACTCCACAAGGAGCGGCTGCGAGGTGGAGGGAGAGGCTGAAGCTGCTCCCCTTCTCCCTCCTTCTTGGCCCCCTCCCTCTGAAAGGGTAGCAGCTAGGGGGACCTCCTGGCTGGCCTCAGTGCCATGCACCCATGGGCATCTGCCTTCTTGACCTTGGCATGGGCATCAAGAAATCACTGGGCTCACCAACCAGGAATGTCACTGAAACTCCAGAGTCCTGGCTGGTGGGGGCAGGGAGGAGGTGCAGCGGTTGGGGGTGGGGGGGCGGAGGGAGGCCCTAAGCACTTTTCACAAGGGTCCCTCCAGGCAGTTTTCATCAGTGCTGCTACTGAGGTCCCTCAAAGTCCCCTGCCCCCCACCCCAAGCCAGCTCTCCTTTCCCAGCTCTTTTTCTCCTTGTTTAGGAAAAAAAAGGAAGAAAGGAGAGAGAGGGGGAAAAAAAAAAACCAACAACAAAGTCTGTCCCACTCCAGTGAGGTAATTGAAAACAAACTTCTTCCCCACCCCCCCGCCCCCCCCCCACCTCAGTGCTCGCAGTACAGAGAAGGGAAGAGCTGCCCCGGGACCCAGCACTGGCCATGATCAGGATGCCTGCCGAGGCCACGGGCTGGAGGCGCTGGGGCTGGATTGGCAGAGTGCCCTCCCTTTCTTCCAGGGGCACCAGGAAGGAGTGGGGGACACATCTCTGATGCCACTCCAGGGAGAGGCGTCACCTTCCAGGTCTGGCCACCACTGGCCTCTCCCACTTTGAAACAATAAATAAACAACAACAAAAGCAACTTATGACCCAGTGATTTAATTGGTGGTGTGGCTATAGGGCACCCAAGTCTTGGGGACCCCATGACTGTCCCCCAGGAAAATCATGAAGCAGGGCAGTCCCCAGCCCTGGGTGAGAGCTGCCTTCACTGAGCGTGTTCTCCCTGGCAGCCTTTGGAGAGGGAGGAGGGGACCCCCTCTTGGGGGGTCCAGGCATACCCCCAGGTATCCTGCCCAGCAAGTCCCAACCCAGGCCTGCGGGAAGGAGGGGGAGCCCTCACTGCCAAGCCACCCCTACCTCACCACTGGAAAAACCAACAACCCGAAACCCCAAAGGAAGGAGATTGCCAGGCGTCTTCATGGGGAAGCATTTCACAAATGGGGACGCTCGGGCGGTCCATCGCCTTGAATCGGAGCATTCCCGCTGAGTCACCCAAGAAGCCTGTGGTGTTGAAACTGGTCCGGTGCCTCGTGCTGATTAATGAATTACAAATCCCCCACCCATGTGCATTCTCCCTGGTCACTGGAGGAAGAATGAAGAACCTTGTGAACTTGAGGGAAAAAGTCCCGCCAAGTGGCCTCTTCTCGCCTCTGGGCCGGGCAGTGGGCCTGCGGTGCCCTCTTCCTCCCCCGCAGGGGGCATTGTGAGCTGGTTAGTCACCTGCCCCAGCCCCAGCGCCTCGCTTAGCTCTAGCTTTTGGAAATGGGACAAGCGGCGGGACAATAGGCAAGGGGGGCGGTCAGCCCAGACAAAGGGCAGCAGGAAAAACACCATCACTTGCTCCCAGGCCAGCTTGCTGGCATTTGGGAGAATGTGTCATTGCATTTACTCAAGGGGGAGGAGGAGGGAAGGTTAGAGATGAGGAGGCAGAGGTAGGGTGGGAGCAGGGACCCCGCACAGGCAGAGGGAGGGTGGGAGCTGGGACCCCGCACCGGGCAGGGGGCAGGGGGTTGTATCCCCAGGCCAACGCCAGGGGAGAAGCCCACCCGAAGCCGGCGCTGTCCACCGGCTCCCGGGAGTCCTCAGACGGACTGATGGCCTCCCCGCCCCCTCCCCCAGGAGGCCCAGGGTGGTACCGCCACAGCCTCGCCTCACCTCACCCCCCCTCGGTGCTGTGGGAGGGAGAGGGAGCCCCAGAAGCCCTCCCTTCCCTCCTCCCCCCTCCTACCCCCACCCCGGGGAGGGCCGCTACAATTTGTGGTTACAGCTTTACACGTCAGAAAAAAAAAAAAAAAAAGTTTGCAGAATGTCCCACACCGAAAAAAAAAAAAAAAAAAACCCGAAACCGAGCGAAAAAAACCTGCGAGTGGGCCTGGCGGATGGGATTATTAAAGCTTCGCCGGAGCCGCGGCTCGCCCTCCCACTCCGCCAGCCTCCGGGAGAGGAGCCGCACCCGGCCGGCCCGGCCCCAGCCCCATGGACCTCCGAGCAGGTAGGAGCCAGGCGGCCGAGGCCCCGGCCCCCGCCCCGCCGAGCAGCCACGAGATCCGGTTCCCATCCTGCCTTGACCCCCGGGAGCCCCGCGCCGGGGCCGGGCCACAGAGCTGGGCTCCAGCCGGGGGAGGCACGGCTGGGCGCCCTCGAGAGGGGCCAGGCGGGGACGCGGCATTCCTGGAGTTCGCACGGCGGGGCCAGGAGATGGCCGGGAGCGGCGGGGAGCCCGGACGATAGCAGA